>NC_135236.1:208058645-208363961 GCF_051348905.1 Ranitomeya variabilis
AATCGCATCGCGGAAAAAAAAGCAACATGTTCATTAAAATGCGGAATTGCAGGGGATTCCGCACACCTAGGGGTCCATTGATCTGCTTACTTCCCGCACGGGGCTGTGCACACCATGCGGGAAGTAAGCAGATTATGTGCGGTTGGTACCCAGGGTGGAGGAGAGGAGACTCTCCTCCACGCACTGGGCACCATATAAGTGGTCAAAAAATAAGAATTAAAATAAAAAATAGCGATATACTCACCCTCGATGTCTTCCCGCCTCCACTGCATGCTGCCGCTTCGGTTCCTGTAGCTGATGTGCGGCGAAGGACCTTGCCGATGACGTCACTGTCCTGTGATTGGTCGTGAGCGGTCATGTGACCGCTCACGTGACCGTGACGTCACGGAAGGTCCTGCGCGCACACACCAGCTATAGGAAGACGAACGGACGCCGCTGATGAGATGTCTGGGTGAGTATAAGCATTTTTTTATTTTTTTTATTATTTTTAAACATTCTCTCTTTTACTATAGATGCTGCATAAGCTGCATCTATAGTAAAAAGTTGGTCACACTTGTCAAACAGTATGTTTGACAAGTGTGACCAACTTGTCAGTCAGTTTTCCAAGCGATGCTACAGATCGCTTGGAAAACTTTAGCATTCTGCAAGCTAATTACGCTTGCAGAATGCTAAAAAAACGCGAAAAAAACGGAAAAAAAACGCAAAAAAAAAATGCGGATTTCTTGCAGAAAATTTCCGGTTTTCTTCAGGAAATTTCTGCAAGAAATCCGCAACGTGTGCACATACCCTAACAATTACTTCCCATAGATCATCCTTAGATAACAACATCTCTACTTTGAATTTCCATAACTGATAATTTTCACTATTCAGTTTAGCTACTGTAAATTTCAGTTCTGTGTTACTCATCATCTTTATATAGTCTTACTTGTTTAGAGAGTTGTACTGAAGATTTTCTCCTGTATGTTCTGTGAATTCTCTGTAATTATATCCAGCTCCTGGGATCATGAATTCCTCTGTCACTCTGTATCTGGATTTCCTTATTTACAGAGCTTATCTGTGTGCTCCGTTATCTGGGGTTATAAACCAGAATCCTTCTGCCAGGGCTTGTAGTACAGACCTGTAGTGTCTGGGGTGCCTGGGCCCATAACCTGTTGCAGAGTGCGTCTTCTTGCAGTCACCGCTGTACTTAGGAGAGCTTCAATCAGCAAGATATCTTGAGTAAACAGTATTTACTTCATACTGGATAAACATGAGATACAATTCAGTGTCACACAATCCGTGCACTGAGGCATATAACACATTCAAGAAGAAGAAAGAATAATCAGGAAGTAAGAAAAACAACCAACAACTGAGAGCTTCCCTCCCCACATTACAGCAAGTATATAACTTTACACACTATCGCCATCTGCTGTCTGGTTAGTATAAAGTCCTCCTTTCACTTATAATAAGTCCTAATCTGTTGCATATGCCAACACAGGGTCCCAAAGATAAGACTCTAATAGTGTGTCAGCGGTACTGGACAACAGGAAGAGGCACCTTTTATAGTGTGGGTGCGGCAACGAAAGTCCGGTCGTATGACGTGAGTCATGTGGGGATAACACTGGATTCCTGGAAGTGTAGTGCACAGACACCGCTAAAATGAAGCTGAGCGGTAGCGGAGATAGCCAAATGCAAAGCCGACATAAACTAATGGTATATTAATGAAATAATAACAGAGGGGGAAAAACAGGGAAAAGATACTAGTGAAAGAAGCAAGAAGGTCTATAAAGACAATTTATGGAAAAAAAGGACCATAGTAAAAGAAATAAAATAAGAATAAGAGAAAAGAAAAAACAACCAACAAAAATAGTTTATTGCACTTTACAAGCCATCCTTAAGAAGTATCTGCCTAAAACTCAACATTGCCGCATAAGTAACCTCTGCTGTCGGATACTCTGAGTTCGCCGTGAATACAAATGACCCTGACATTTCCCCCAGTTTGTTCTAACCCGGAGATCAATGACCCATGGATGAGTGTCACTAGGCTGCCTGAGTCCATGAGAGCCTCTCTCCAGTGTCTGTTGATGCACACATGGCACAGATGGGGTTCACCCGCTGGGGCAATGGTGTCCGCGGTGTAGATGGCCTGGGCATATATTGATACCCAGCAAGTAAACCCACAGTCCATCGGTTCAGCAGTCAGGCAGCCACATGTCCTGGCCCTTGGCACCGCCAGCACCTGATAGGGGTTGCACCACTAGTCCAAGAGACTGGTTTAGGGAAAACTAGTCTCCTACCACCCCACTCCGGGATAACCCCTCAGTACGGGCTCGGTTCTGACTGACCTCAGCAGAGAGTCTTGTCCCTTTTCCAAGCTCCTAGGCTTGCAGGGGTCGGCATGATAGCCGCAGTGGGGAAGAGTCCTGTATGAAGTCCTGGGTGGCTGTATAACGCTTGATCAGGCTAATCACTTGGTCTGGGTTGCTCGGGTCCCCTTGCCCCACTGAATGCTGTATTGCTGCTGACAGAGTTCTCACAAGCCAGTTGACAACCACCCTCTCTATCATCTCGGTTGGAGTCAAGGTCTCAGGCTGGGGCCATTTTTTACAAGGTGCAATAAGTCAAAAGCCTGAGACCTAGCAGGTCAGGCCTCCATAAATGTCCACTAATATAGCAGCTGCACAAGTACATAGGTGTTGACCCCCATCCGGGCAAGGATCTCACCTTTGAGACATTCATAGTTCTGAGTGTCCTCGCAGCAGAGATCAAAGTATGCCTTCTGAGCTTATCCTATTGGCAATGGTCCTGCGGTTCTTTTGAAGACTGTGATGAAGACTTCCAGGTCATCCACTGGACTCATTTCTCTCAGTGCCGCACTGACTTTGTTCCAGGCCTCGGCAATGGACTGGGGTCAGTGGAGGGGGAGTCTCTCACAGGGCCACAATCTGTTTCAGAATCAGGTTGTTGGTCTGCTGCTGCTGTTGAAACTCCTGCTGATGCTCCTGGTAGAGGAGCAACTATTTTAGTATTTCCTCCATCTTGTCAGCAGGCCTGGGATGTATTGTTGCAGGCTTAACTACGAATATGCCGCTTTCTTTGGGGTATGCCCAGGGCCGTATTTAGAGTTTCTGCTGCCCTAGGCACTTTTAGTGCTGCCTCCCCCATTGGTGAGTATGACACTATCGGCAGTGACTTTGGCAGAATCGCTGATGTGAAAGTAGCCTTTTGCAGCAAATTGGGCAGTTTTCCTGCATCTGCCGCGTAACGGATCACTTACAGCAACACTTCGGCCTCATTCATTCCCTATGGGATTTGCGGCACTTGCCGTGATCTGGCAAATGTGGTACCATACCCCCCAACTTTTGATGAAGGGAAGGAGGTATAAAATTTGCAGCGCACGTAGTGAGGCGCGGCAAATTTTAGGCCATGCCTCTGACCACACCCATTTCACAACTAGTCACACCCATATCCACGTCCTAACCACAGCCATTTAGCACTGCTTATCACGCTGTTTCATATACAATAATTATAAAAAAAAAATATGGCCACACAGTGCTCCATACTGTATAATGGCCACACATGATGCTCCATGCTGTATAATGGCCCCATATGATGCTCCATACCATATAATGGCCACACATGACGCTTCATACTGTATAACGGCCACACATGATGCTCAATACTGTATAATGGCCACACACAGTTCTCCATACTGTATAATGATCCCACATGATGCTCAATACTGTATAATGGCCACACATGATGCTCAATACTGTATAATGGGCACACATGATGCTCCATACTGTATAATGGCCACACAATGCTCCATACTGTATAATGGCCACACAGTTCTCCATACTGTATAATGATCCCACATGATGCTCAATACTGTATAATGGCCACACATGATGCTCCATACTGTATAATGGCCACACATGATGCTCAATACTGTATAATGGCCACACACAGTTCTCCATACTGTATAATGATCCCACATGATGCTCAATACTATATAATGGCCACACATGATGCTCCATACTGTATAATGGCCACAAAGTTCTCCATGCTGTACAATGATCCCACATGATGCTCAATACTGTATAATGGCCACACATGATGCTCCATACTGTATAATGACCCTCCTCCTGTATGCATGGCTTATATCCCCCCTCCTGTATGCATGGCTCATATTCCCCCCCCCCTCCTGTATGCATGGCTCATATTCCCCCTCCTGTATGCATGGCTCATATTCCTCCTCCTGTATGCATGGCTCATATTCCCCTCCTGTATGCATGGCTCATATTCCCCCTCCTTTATGCATGCCTCATATTCCCCCCTGTATGCATGGCTCATATTCCCTCCCCTGTATGCATGGCTCATATTCCCCCCTGTATGCATGGCTCATATTCCCCCCTGTATGCATGGCTCATATTCCCCCCCCCCTGTATGCATGGCTCATATTCCCCCTCCTGTATGCATGGCTCATATTCCCCCCTGTAAGCATGGCTCATATCCCCCCTGTATGCATGGCTCATATTCCCTCCCTGTATGCATGGCTCATATCCCCCCTGTATGCATGGCTCATATTCTCCCCCCTGTGTGCATGGCTCATATTCCCCCCTGTTTGCATGGCTCATATTCCCCCCCATATGCATGGCTTATATTCCCCCTCCTGTATGCATGGCTCATATTCCCCCCTGTATGCATGGCTCATATTCCCCCCCCCCGTATGCATGGCTCATATTCCCCCCTGTATGCATGGCTCATATTCCCCTCCTGTATGCATGGCTCATATTCCCCCCTGGATGCATGGCTCATATTCCCCCTCCTGTATGTATGGCTCATATTCCCCCTCCTGTATGCATGGCTCATATTCCCCCTTGTATGCATGGCTCATATTCCCCCCTGTATGCATGGCTGATATTCCCCCCCTGTATGCATGGCTCATATTTCCCCCCCTACATGCATGGCTCATATTCCCCCCTGTATGCATGGCTCATATTCCCCCCTGTATGCATGGCTCATATTCCCCCCCCCTGTATGCATGGCTCATATTCCCCCTCCTGTATGCATGGCTCATATTCCCCCCTGTAAGCATGGCTCATATCCCCCCTGTATGCATGGCTCATATTCCCTCCCTGTATGCATGGCTCATATCCCCCCTGTATGCATGGCTCATATTCTCCCCCCTGTGTGCATGGCTCATATTCCCCCGTTTGCATGGCTCATATTCCCCCCCATATGCATGGCTTATATTCCCCCTCCTGTATGCATGGCTCATATTCCCCCCTGTATGCATGGCTCATATTCCCCCCCCCCCTGTATGCATGGCTCATATTCCCCCCCTGTATGCATGGCTCATATTCCCCCCCTGTATGCATGGCTCATATTCCCCCCTGGATGCATGGCTCATATTCCCCCTCCTGTATGTATAGCTCATATTCCCCCTCCTGTATGCATGGCTCATATTCCCCCTTGTATGCATGGCTCATATTCCCTCCCCTGTATGCATGGCTCATATTCCCCCCTGTATGCATGGCTGATATTCCCCCACTGTATGCATGGCTCATATTTCCCCCCCTACATGCATGGCTCATATTCCCCCCTGTATGCATGGCTCATATTCCCCCCTGTATGCATGGCTCATATTTCCCCCCCTACATGCATGGCTCATATTCCCCCTCCTGTATGCATGGCTCATATTCCCCCCTGTATGCATGGCTCATATTCCCTCCCTGTATGCATGGCTCATATCCCCCCCTGTATGCATGGCTCATATTCTCCCCCCTGTGTGCATGGCTCATATTCCCCCCTGTTTGCATGGCTCATATTCCCCCCCATATGTATGGCTTATATTCCCCCTCCTGTATGCATGGCTCATATTCCCCCCTGTATGCATGGCTCATATTCCCCCCTGTATGCATGGCTCATATTCCCCCCTGGATGCATGGCTCATATTCCCCCTCCTGTATGTATGGCTCATATTCCCCCTCCTGTATGCATGGCTCATATTCCCCCCTGTATGCATAGCTCATATTCCCCCCTGTATGCATGGCTCATATTCCCCCCTGTATGCATGGCTCATATTCCCCCCCTGTATGCGTGGCTAATATTCCCCCTCCTGTATGTATGGCTCATATTCCCCCCCCATATGCATGGCTCATATTCCCCCCTGTATGCATGGCTCATATTCCCCCCCTGTATGCATGGCTCATATTCCTCCCCCTGTATGCATGGCTCATATTCCCCTTCCTGTATGCATGGCTCATATTCCCCCTCCGCGGTATGAATGGCTCATATTCCCCCCTGTATGTATGGCTCATATTCCCCCCTGTATGTATGGCTCATATTCTCCCCTGTATGCATGGGTCATATTCCCCCCTGTGTGCATGGCTCATATCCCCCCTGTATGCATGGCTCATATTCTCCCCCCTGTGTGCATGGCTCATATTCCCCCCTGTTTGCATGGCTCATATTCCCCCCCATATGCATGGCTTATATTCCCCCTCCTGTATGCATGGCTCATATTCCCCCCTGTATGCATGGCTCATATTCCCCCCCCCCCCTGTATGCATGGCTCATATTCCCCCCTGTATGCATGGCTCATATTCTCCCCCTGTATGCATGGCTCATATTCCCCCCTGGATGCATGGCTCATATTCCCCCTCCTGTATGTATGGCTCATATTCCCCCTCCTGTATGCATGGCTCATATTCCCCCTTGTATGCATGGCTCATATTCCCTCCCCTGTATGCATGGCTCATATTCCCCCCTGTATGCATGGCTGATATTCCCCCACTGTATGCATGGCTCATATTTCCCCCCCCCTGTATGCATGGCTCATATTCCCCCTCCTGTATGCATGGCTCATATTCCCCCCTGTAAGCATGGCTCATATCCCCCCTGTATGCATGGCTCATATTCCCTCCCTGTATGCATGGCTCATATCCCCCCTGTATGCATGGCTCATATTCTCCCCCCTGTGTGCATGGCTCATATTCCCCCCTGTTTGCATGGCTCATATTCCCCCCCATATGCATGGCTTATATTCCCCCTCCTGTATGCATGGCTCATATTCCCCCCTGTATGCATGGCTCATATTCCCCCCCCCCCTGTATGCATGGCTCATATTCCCCCCTGTATGCATGGCTCATATTCCCCCCCTGTATGCATGGCTCATATTCCCCCCTGGATGCATGGCTCATATTCCCCCTCCTGTATGTATGGCTCATATTCCCCCTCCTGTATGCATGGCTCATATTCCCCCTTGTATGCATGGCTCATATTCCCTCCCCTGTATGCATGGCTCATATTCCCCCCTGTATGCATGGCTGATATTCCCCCACTGTATGCATGGCTCATATTTCCCCCCCTACATGCATGGCTCATATTCCCCCCTGTATGCATGGCTCATATTCCCCCCTGTATGCATGGCTCATATTTCCCCCCCTACATGCATGGCTCATATTCCCCCTCCTGTATGCATGGCTCATATTCCCCCCTGTATGCATGGCTCATATTCCCTCCCTGTATGCATGGCTCATATCCCCCCCTGTATGCATGGCTCATATTCTCCCCCCTGTGTGCATGGCTCATATTCCCCCCTGTTTGCATGGCTCATATTCCCCCCCATATGTATGGCTTATATTCCCCCTCCTGTATGCATGGCTCATATTCCCCCCTGTATGCATGGCTCATATTCCCCCCTGTATGCATGGCTCATATTCCCCCCTGGATGCATGGCTCATATTCCCCCTCCTGTATGTATGGCTCATATTCCCCCTCCTGTATGCATGGCTCATATTCCCCCCTGTATGCATAGCTCATATTCCCCCCTGTATGCATGGCTCATATTCCCCCCTGTATGCATGGTTCATATTCCCCCCCTGTATGCATGGCTAATATTCCCCCTCCTGCATGTATGGCTCATATTCCCCCCCCATATGCATGGCTCATATTCCCCCCTGTATGCATGGCTCATATTCCCCCCCTGTATGCATGGCTCATATTCCTCCCCCTGTATGCATGGCTCATATTCCCCTTCCTGTATGCATGGCTCATATTCCCCCTCCGCGGTATGAATGGCTCATATTCCCCCCTGTATGTATGGCTCATATTCCCCCCTGTATGTATGGCTCATATTCTCCCCTGTATGCATGGGTCATATTCCCCCCTGTGTGCATGGCTCATATTCCCCCCTGTATGCATGGCTCATATCCCCCCCTGTATGCATGGCTCATATTCCCCCCGTATGCATGGCTCATATTCCCCCCTGTTTGCATGGCTCATATTCCCCCCCTGTATGCATGGCTCATATTCCCCCCCTGGTATGCATGGCTCATATTCCCCCTCCTGTATGTATGGCTCATATTCCCCCCTGTATGCATGGCTCATATTCCCCCCTGTATGCATGGCTCATATTCTCCCCCTGTATGCATGGCTCATATCCCCCCCTGTATGCATGGCTCATATTCCCCCCTGTATGCATGGCTCATACTCCTCCCCCTGTATGCATGGCTCATATTCCCCCTGTTTGCATGGCTCATATTCCCCCTGTATGCATGGCTTATATTCCCCCCTGTATGCATGGCTCATATCCCCCCCCTGTATGCATGGCTCATACTCCCCCCCCCGTATGCATGGCTCATATTCCCCCCCCTGTATGCAGGGCTCATATTCCCCCCCCTGTATGCTTGGCTCATATTCCCCCCCTGTATGCATGGCTCATACTCCCCCTCCTGTATGCATAGCTCATCTCTCAACCTACCCCCCTCTCCCGCTCCCATCTTGCATGGCGCCGCTTACCGTCCTCCTTCATCCCCCCATCCCCTGTCCCCCCGTCCCTCATACTCAACTTTCTATCCCACACCGCGGGGCCGCACCGACATACCCCTGGCTCTGTCCTGACTCCCGGCGCAGCACCTTCTTCCTGCTTGAGCGGTCATGTGATACCGCTCATTAAGGTCATGAATATGCGCATGAGTGACCACTCACTCAGGACGAGCTGCAGATGCTGAGACCAGGTATCGCTGCAGCAGGGTGAGTACGACGTCTTCTAGGAGGGAGGGTGGGAGGTGGGCGGGCGGCCGGGGGTCTGGGGGGCGGTCGGTCGGGAGGTTACCCGCGACTTAAATTAAAAAAAACGAAAAAAAACCAACCTTGCTCAGGTGGCGCCCCCCGCATTGTCCCGCCCTAGGCACGTGCCCTCAAGTGCCTAGTGGCAAATACGGCCCTGGGTATGCCTTAGTTCACACTTGCCACATTCTCCACCATATGTAATGCAGATGCTTTCATGACAGTGCGGTAGTGCGGTAAAGAGGCAGTGACCAAGGTTAGTCCAATTTAAAAGTCTTTATATAGGCAACTTACAAAAATAACTCAGACTTTATCCTCCGGTTCACAGCCCGATTGTCCATAACAAATGCATATCAAATTGATTGCCATGGGTGACTGCATCACCGTATCACTCGTGGGTGCTTCAATAGCTTTGCTTCCTCTGGCCTGTGTTCAGTCTCACACAGACCTGTCTGCACAGTCTTCTGCTCTAAATCTTGCAAACAAAACACTGACACACCCAAACCTTAACTGAAAGTTTAAATGGGAATTGTGGACATGGGCCACTTCAAAGACCCAGAGTGGAAGGAGAGATCTGCCCCATTACCATCCTGAAGATCTCTCCATAAATTAAAGCTCATGTCAGGTTTTTTTTAGGTATAGTGGTTTTTTTCTCTTTTTTTATGTTTTTCAGGTACTCATTTGGCAACTACATCAAATTCTGTGAACTATGTTGGACCTGCATGTTTTTTTAATAAATTGGTGAACCAGGGAAAGTGTCGGTTAGTGTTTTTTCAAATATAGTATTTTTTTGTGTGTGTTTTTATTTTTGATTACAGGTTTAGTGATGGGGTGTCTGATAGACACGTCTCCTTTACTAACACCAGAGCTTGATGCTAGCTGTGATTTTTGACAAATCGCAACTTTCATCAAACCCAACTACTATTACCCTGATTGCCATGCACCAGGGCAATTGGGAAAAGTGAGGCAAAACACCAGAATTGGCACATCTCTTGTGATGTGCCACTTTTTGGGCAACTGCGGACTAGTATTCACGGCTTGTGATTGGTCGCGTCGCCCATGTGACCGCGACGCGACCAATCACAAGCCAGAACGTAATTTTAAAATCCTGAAGGACCTAAAATTACGTCACGGCTTGCTGTGATTGGTCGCGTCGTGGCCACATGGGCGGCACGCGACCAATCACAAGCCGGGACTTCACGTAAGGAAGGAAAAGCGCGAATTTTAAGCAAACAACGCTGCCGGTTCCCTCGGTGAGGTCCAGGCTGCGTCGGAGAGGTGAGTATAGCAATATTTTTTATTTTAATTCTTTCTTTTACACATTAATATGGATCCCAGGGCCTGAAGGAGAGTTTCCTCTCCTTCAGACCCTGGGAACCATCAGGAATACCGTCCGATACTTGAGTCCCATTGACTTGTATTGGTATCGGTATCGGATTGGATCCGATACTTTGCCGGTATCGGCCGATACTTTCCGATACCGATACTTTCAAGTATCGGACGGTATCGCTCAACACTACTTCTAACCAGTGCAGGAGTTCATGAACCAAGACACTACAGTCTTCTGGCCCCGCTCGGTCATGGTATCCCCGTGACAATATCTATCTATCTATCTATCTATCTATCTATCTATCTATCTATCTATCTATCTATCTATCTATCTATCGAAAAGTAGGAAAAAGAGGCGGCATTCCAGTATTTATCAAAATACAATAAGGACTTTAACCCCTTCCCGACATCTGACGTTACAGTACGTCAGATGTCGGGTCCCCTGCTTTGATGTGCGCTCTGGCGGTGAGCGCACATCAAAGTCGCGACATGTCAGCTGTTTTTTACAGCTGACATGTGCACGCAATAGCGGCGGGTGAAATCGCGATCACCCGCCGCTATTAACTAGTTAAATGCCGCTGTCAAACGCAGACAGCGGCATTTAACTACCGCATCCGGCCGTGCGGCCGGATATGAGCGCATCGCCGACCCCCGTCACATGATCGGGGGTCGGCAATGCTTGTACATTGTAACCATAGAGGTCCTGGAGACCTCTATGGTTACTGATCGCCGGTGGCTGTGAGCGCCACCCTGTGGTCGGCGCTCACAGCACACCGGCTTTTCTGCTGTGTAGCAGCGATCTTATGATCGCTGCTGCATAGCAGAGGCGATCGCGTTGTGCCTGCTTCTAGCCTCCCATGGAGGCTATAGAAGCATGGCAAAAGTAAAAAAAAAAAAGTAAAAAAAAATGTGAAAAAAATAAAAAAAATATAAAAGTTTAAATCACCCCCCTTTCGCCCCAATCAAAATAAATCAATAAAAAAAAACCCAACCTACACATATTTGGTATCGCCGCGTTCAGAATCGCCCGATCTATCAATAAAAAAAAGCATTAACCTGATCGCTAAACGGCGTAATGAGAAAAAAAATTGAAACGCCAGATTTACGTTTTTTTGGTCGCCACATTGCATTAAAATGCAATAACGGACGATCAAAAGAATGTATCTGCACCAAAATGCTATCATTAAAAATGCCAGCTCGGCACGCAAAAAATAAGCCCTCACCTGACCCCAGATCACGAAAAATGGAGACGCTACGAGTATCGGAAAATGGCACAATTTTGTTTTGTTTTGTTTTTTGCAAAGTTTGGAATTTTTTTTCACCACTTAGGTGAAAAATAACCTAGTCATGTTAGGTGTCTATGAACTCGTACTGACCTGGAGAATCATAATGGCAGGTCAGTTTTAGCATTTAGTGAACCTAGCAAAATAGGCAAGCAAAAAACAAGTGTGGGATTGCACTTTTTTTGCAATTTCACTGCACTTGGAATTTTTTTCCCGTTTTCTAGTACACGACATGGTAAAACCAATGATGTCGTTCAAAAGTACAACTCGTCCCGCAAAAAATAAGCCCTCACATGGCCAAATTGACGGAAAAATTAAAAAGTTATGGCTCTGGGAAGGAGGGGAGCGAAAAACGAAAACGGAAAAACGGAAAAAGCTCCGGGGGTGAAGGGGTTAATAGCCCTGGAGGCATGGCAAGGTTTAAGCAAAAAAACTTTCTTTATTTGCCATTCTCAGCATCTTGGTATGTTCACTGCGCATCATCATCCATAAGCCAATCAGAGGGCTGTAAGGTTAAACAGAATCGCGTCCGCCATCTTGATTGTGGTATTAGGTTGCTCTTTGTTTATTATTGAATCATAGCTATTTCTTTTTTGATGATGGCTGATGGGCTAAAAAAGAGTGCAGTGGTTCTGAGAATGGTGTGTAAAGAAAGTTTTTTTGCATCCTACAACAGTTTAAAGCTTGGTGAGTCCCCTATTCTAATATGAAACCCGAGCTAATCTATATTAATTAAAAGCAAATAGCACTTTTGCATGATTTATTTCTTATGAATTATTACATAAAATATTGCACTGTCACTTTCAAGATTACACTTAAAGGAAACCACTTGATTGGAATATTTGTATAATGTACTAACAAGATTGATATGTTATCAATGTCTGATTGTAACACGCCTTTAAATATTTGTATGTGCACCCTCAACATTGCTTGAGAAAGGCTCATTGTAGCCGAAACGTTGAGAAACCACTAGGGCTATTATAAGTCCTTTTTTGTATTTTGATAAATACTGGAGTGCTGCCTCTTTTTTATCTATCGATCTAATATCTATTTACTATCTATCTATTGTATACCTTATCACTTTCTATCATCTGATTGTCTGTCTATCTATCCCTTTATATAACATTGCTTTATTAGTTTTGTAAACTAGCTTTAATTTACATTGAACATTATTATGGTATGTAAAAGATTATGTTAAAAACGCATTGCATACGGATGCAAGGCGAGAAAATAATCACACACTCCCATTGTGCTCGCATGACATAAGTTTAACCATACGGATTCCACTCGTACAACTTTTCAGGAGCGGAATTGGACCGTTTTTTATACACGAATGTGAGCGAGCTCACAGGCCACGTTCACACATTCAGTATTTGGTCAATGTTTTACATCAGTATTTATAAGCCAAAACAAGAAGTATAATGGAAACACGTCACCACTTCTGTATTTATCACCCACTCCTGGATTTGGCTTACAAATACTGATGTAAAATACTGACCAAATACTGAAAGTGTGAACGTGGCCTCAGAGTGAAATCATAGCATGCTGCAATTAATTTCTCAAGGCTAATACAGCTGATAAAAAATACGCAGATCTGCACTGCCTCATTAAATAGCTGGGTTTCTATTTTCTATTAAAGGGAACCTATCACCTCATTTTGCTGCTATAAGATGCGGCCACTGCCTTTCGGGGCTTATCTACACCATTCTGTAATGCTGCAGATAAGCCCCAGATCCGACCTCAAAGAGAAGAAAAATAAGTTTTATTATACTCACCCGGGGGCAGTCCGGTCCAATGGGTGTCGCAGGTCCGGGTCCAGTGCCTCCCATCTTCATGCGATGTCATCATCCTGCTTGCTTCGTGTCGCGCTCCTGCGCAGGCATACAGTAATAGTAGTTACAAAAGAACGGAGAGATGCCCGTGGACTGATTGATCCGATTACTAAATGCAAACTCTGCCACTGGCAACGAAGAGCACCAATTGTCTTGCTGGAACGTGGCAAGACACCGCAAAATTTGTTCAAGAGCCTGACTGGGCCTCTCCGTCTGACCGTTGGTTTCGGGATGATAGGCTGAGGAGAAGGCCAAACTAATACTTAACCTTTTACAAAAAGCCCTCCAGAATTTGGACACAAATTGTACCCCTCCATCACAAACAACACTCGAAGGCACACCATGCAACCGCACCACATTTTCAACAAACAACCTCGATAGTGTTTCAGCATTAGGCAGGCTTGCTAAAGGTACAAAATGCGCCTGTTTACTGAATCTGTCCACCACCAACCAGACCACAGTTTTGCCATTGGAAGGAGGGAGATCAGTGATAAAGTCCTTGTACAAATGAGTTCAAGGTCTATACGGAATTGGCAATGGCACCAATTCCCCGGCCGGCCAGTTATGGGAGCTCTTAGCACAAGGACAATTATCACAAGCAGACACAAAAACGGCGACACCAGAGGCCATAGAGGACCACAAAAACAGCCTAGCAATAGCTCTTTGAGTGGCTGAGATTCCAGGATGTCCACTAAGAGCAGAATCGTGGAACTCCTGGAGCACCCTCAACCGGTACTGAACAGGGACGAAGAGCTTGTTATCAGGCAATGACGGAGGACCAAGAGACTGAGCCTCACAAATCTCCCGATCCATTTCTGAAGACACTCCTGCCATGACCACCCCGTGCTGAAGAATGGAGGAAGGAGGTTCGGGAGGTAATATCGGATCCAAGCTACGAGACAAGGCATCGGGCTTGACATTTTTGGAACCAGGTCGAAAGGTAATGAGAAAATGAGAGTGAAAAAAAAGCTACCACCTCGCCTGTCTAGGAGATAAACGTTTGGCAGACTCAATATAGGACAGGTTCTTGTGGTCCGTAATCACCGTGATCCGATGAACAGCCCCCTCCAAAAAATGTCTCCATTCTTCAAAATCCAACTTTATGGCCAACAACTCCCGAATCCTGACATCGTAATTTCTATCAGCGGGAGATAATTTTTTAGAGAAAAAGGCACAGGGTCTCAGGTTAGTCAAAGTGGTGGGTAATAATTGGCCATACAAATCATGGATGAGTGGGAGGGGATAAGTATTTCTCACTGTGATCTTATTTAATTCCTGAAAATCGAGACATGGGCGTAAACCACCATCTTTTTTTTTACAAAAATGAATTCAGCCGCCACTGGAGAAACAGAGGGAAGGATGTGACCCTTATGTAAGCTTTCAGAGAAATACTCTTTCTTAGCTGTACGCTCTGGGCCAGAGAGGTTGTACAGACGGGCCTTGGGCAATTTAGCACCGGGAATCAGATTGATAGCACAATCAAAACGGTGGTAAGACCTTGGCCTCCTTTTCATAAAAAACATCCTCAAAATCCTTCAGGTACTCCGGAATACTTTCCAGACTTACGGATGACACCAGTACAGAGGTAAGACAACCTTTAACACAATTAGGACCCCATTTAACAATGTCCTGAGATTCCCAGTCAATCACAGGATTGTGTAACTGTAACCAAGGAAATCCCAACACCAGTCCCGCAGGAAGATTGTCCAGAACAAAACATGAAATATGTTCCTGATGCAAGGAACCCACCTTAAGGAGGAACTCCTCCGAGACAAATTTAATAACATTCTTAGCCAACGGTGTTTTGCCAATGGCCACAATATGAATAGGAGTCTCAAGCCTAACTGTCCCTAACTTGCACTTGGTCACCAAGTTAGAGTCAATAAAGTTCATGGATGACCCACAGTCCATGAAAGCAGAAGTGGGCGTGAAGCAATTCCCACAACAAAGTTCCACTTCCAACAATATTTTATGAAATGAGGAAAAAGTTACCTGAGAGTCTGGGTGACCTCCTTGGTAGTCACCCAGACTTAGGCGTTTCCCGACATATTGCTAGTTGGTGGGCAGGAGGGACAGTCTTTTTTCCAATGTCCGGGATTTCCACAGCAGTAACACAATTTTCCTTTGCATCGCCGTCTCCTCTCTTTCTCGCAGAGGTTGATGGCCCCCACCTCCATAGGTTCAGAAGGTGGCATAGAAACAGGAGTAGCAGGAAGCAAATGAACCTCTCGCTGCACTACACCTCTCTCCTGCAGCCTCCGATTCATATGGATATCCTGAGTCATGGCCTCCTCCAAGGAGCTGGGTGGTGGATGGAGAGCCAGAGCATCCTTCAGGTGATCCAACAGTCCTCTCCTGAACTGACACATTAGCCTTGAATCGTTCCAGGACACCTCAGTGGACCATCATCGGAACTCGGAGCAATACCATTCGGCCGAGAGCTTACCCTGAAAGAGACCCATGATAGTGTCCTCTGCCACTCTGACCTGGTCAGGTTCGTCAAAAATAATTCTTAAGGTCTCAAAGAACCTATCAAACAGACATACATTCAGGGGCAGTAGCAGGTAAAGAGATAGCCCACGATTGAGGTCCCTCCCGAAGTAAGGAAATAATTATTCCCACCCGCTGACTCTCCCTGAACATACAGAACTTCTACATTTCTCCAGAGAAGGTATCTGGGAGCCTGACCGTAGGTTCAGGAGAGTGCAGCAAAACATCAACAGTGTCAGAGTGGTTACAGACAGATTGGGAAATAGATCCCTGCAGAGATTTAACCATCTCAGAAAGCTCCTTCGGCAGTTGGTTATGAAACGTGGCCAGAGCCCTATGTTCCACATACAAATCCTGCATTATCTGCTTCAAACTAGACATCTGATCCCCCCAAGGTACGGAGCAGATCCATAGAAAGAGGAGCAGAGAAAAATAAATAGTCTGTTCTGGTCAGTTGTAATGTCACGCTGCTGCACTGCAGGTAATTGCAAGCTCCACTAGGTGGCAAATAGAGTGGAGGGAGGACTGCACACAGCAAGATCAGACCTGCAATGCAGCAGAATAGTCAAAACAAGCTGGTTTGATATAAGACTGTAGTGCAGTACAAAAGGAATAAGCAAACACAGAGTCAATAACAAGCCAAAAGGGTCAGTACCAGTCAGAAGCAGATATGCCAAAGGCAAGAGATAAAACAACAGGTCGGGGTCCAAGCCAAGTCAAAACCAGTGAGTCAATACACGAAAGGGGAACACAGAGTCGGAAAGGGAAGAGGGGATAAAGAGACACGGGTTCAGTAAGCAAGCAGCAGGGCAAATCAGAGCAAACGGTGTCAGCTACACATGTTGTAGGCGAAACTATAACTGACATCATCTGCAGAGCACAGCAGAAATAAATAGCAAACCTGAGACCAGACTGAGGCTGAGAAAGTTAACCCCTGGCATGACCAGACTGGAAAAGGGGGAAGACAGGACTCAAAACCCGGTCTGGATCATGACAGCTCCTCTGTCCTCCACTCATTTCCTGTAGTAATGGCACCTGATTGAACTTGTTATCAGTATAAAAGACACCTGTCCACAACCTCAAACAGTCACACTCCAAACTCCACTATGGTGAAGACTAAAGAGCTGTCAAAGGACACCAGAAACAAAATTGTAGCCCTGCACCAGGCTGGGAAGATTGACTTTGCAATAGGCAAGCAGCTTGGAGTGATGAAATCAATTGTGGGAGCAATAATAAGAAAATGGAAGGCATACAAGACCACTGATAATCTCCCTCGATCTGGGGCTCCACGCAAGATCTTACCCCGTGAGGTCAAAATGATCACAAAAACGGTGAGCAAAAATCCCAGAGCCACACGGGGGGACCTAATGAATGACCTGCATAGGCTACCATCAGTAACACACTGCGCCGCAAGGACTCAGATCCTGTAGTGCCAGACATGTCCCCCTGCTTAGCCCAGTAGATGTCCGGGCCCGTCTGAAGTTTGCTAGAGAACATTTGGATTATCCAGAAGAATATTGGGAGAATGTGATATGGTCTGATGAAACCAAAGTAGAACTGTTTGATAGAAACAAAACTCGTCGTGTTTGGAGGAGACAGAATGCTGAGTTGCATCCAAAGAACATCATACCTATTGTGAAGCATGGGGGTGGCAACATCATGCTTTGGGGCTGTTTCTCTGCAAAGGGACCAGGATGACTGATCCGTGTACCTGAAAGAATGAAAGGGGCCATGTAGCGTGAGATTTTGAGTGCAAACCTCCTTCCATCTGCAAGGGCATTGAAGATGAAACGTGGATGGGTCTTTCAGCAGGATAATGATTCCAAGCACACTGCCAGGGTAACCAAGGAGTGGATTCATAAGAACCATATGAAGGTCCTGGAGTGGCCTAGCCAGTCTCCAGATCTTAACCCCATAGAAAACCTTTGGAGGGAGTTGAAAGTCCGTGTTGCCCAGTGACAGGCCCAAAACATCACTGCTCTAGAGAAGATCTGCATGGAGGAATGGCCAAACGTAACTGCAGCATGCAGGAAGATTACTATCAGGAGGTTGAGAACATCAAGGACAGACTCACACAGAGAGGATATAGCCAATGGCACTTACAAAGAGCTGAAAAAATAGTTGCACAAAGACCGCGCTTTAAATCTAAACAAAATAAAGGCACACGTCCCACAAACCCTATTACTGTGGTCTTTCAGTACAGCAATCAATTCTCTTTGATCAGTAAACTGATCAGAGATAATTTGAATATTCTGAAAGAAGATCCAGATATAGCTGAAATTCTTAAAAGTGGATGTAGAATTGTATCTAGCAAAGCACCCTCCATGGGTTCCAGCCTGTCACCGAGTTCTTTGGATACTCCCCATACCCAGTCTGCTAATTGGCTTAGTACTAAGGGCTTCCATAAATGTGGGGCTACAACTTGCAAAATCTGCAAATTTTCAAAAAAATGTCTTGACTTCACTGATGCTGGCAATCAGAAAACGTACACAATTAAAACTTTCCTGAATTGCAATACAAAGAACGTAGTTTACATCATGGAATGCATCGCATGCCACCTGAAATATGTTGGCAGTACTATACGCCCACTGAAGACGAGAATACGGGAACACATTTATGATGTAGAGAATGTCAACATGAATAGGAATACATCCCAGGTCTCACAACACTTTATTAATCAACATCAATCTAATTTGGAGTCACTTAGAGTCTATGCGATTGAAAAAACGCACAAACCGTTCAGAGGAGGAGACACAGAGGTTATTTTGAGAAATAGAGAAACCTGGTGGATCTTTAAACTCGGGACCAGAACACCACATGGTCTTAACAAAAGGAAGGATATTATGCTCTTTTATTAATCTTTTCCTTTATATATATAATAGTAAAAAAATTCAATTTTGGGTGTTTTTTTTTTTTTTCTCTCGGCAGGTCCTTATTTATAGTCCAAGTATAGATCCTGTCCTCATAATGTGGCTTTTCACTTCTGATCCAGTGATTGAACTTCTTACAGGCGGTCTAACATGACTCGCTTGGCCCCTTGGTCTCCACCTCAGAGCATTTAACTACTAGTCCATTGATATGTCCATTCAGATTCTTTGAACAGAAGAGTCCGCATTGTAACTTATCTACATAATGCTTTGAATTAATTCCCAGCTTTTACTCTATATAATATATAGCGCTAGGTCTTTCGTTTCAATTTTTTTTTTTTTTTTCGGGGGGGGGGGGGGGGGGTTTGTTTTTTTGTTTTGTTTTTTTTTCTTTTTTGTTGCCAGCATAGAATACCAGGTCACAATGTGGACATTGCTTAGGATTAAGCTTGCTCTTATACCTGATGTCAGATTATTTTGACGAAATTCATCATTCTCATATAATTGTGTTAAATTATATTCTGTATTTCTGCAGTAATAATTTTTTCTAATAATTTACAATTGTGTGATCAACATTCTGTATTCCCATCTAGCCATTTTATTTGTTTTTGTGTTTTCTGTCCTGTCTTATATCTTGCTCTGCATGCACTCACATGTGCTTTTGCTTTTTCAACAATTGTAATTATGCTAATCAACTGCAGCACCGGTGTCTTCACCGGATCTTGGTATAAAGGTATGAGACAAATCTTATAACAGATATCATGATTAAGGGTGCTCTGTCACCAGAAACATGTTGATACTGTTTTTATTTCTGTTGTTGCTGATGTTTTTATCCTCCACATATATTATTGAAGTGAATAAAGGAACGACACGTTTTTTTCACTATTTCGTTGAGGTGGATTTTCCTTTTTTCATGGAGGAATGGGCCAACATACCACCAACAGTGTGTGTCAACCTTGTGAAGACTTACAGAAAACGTTTGACCTTTCTCATTGCCAACAAAGGATATATAACAAAATATTGAGATGAGCTTTTGTTAATGACCAAATACTTATTTTCCACCATAATTTGCAAAATAAATTTTGCCAAATCAGACAAGGTGATTTTCTGGATTTGTTTTCTCATTTTGACTCTCCTAGTTGTGGTCTACCTATGATGTCAATTCTAGGCTTCTCTAATCTTTTTAAGTGGAATAACTTGCACAATTGGTGCCTACTTTTTTTTCCTATATATGAGTTTCACTTTTTGTACTGAAGAACTGAAATAAATTAACTTTTTGATGATACTCTAATTTTGTGAGAAGCACCTCTATATGTCCAACCATTGTGCTCTCAGAAGTCAGGTAGCAGCTATAACAACTAAGGTGCTCCTCTCAAAAATTTGCCCTAGAGAAATAACCACAAAACACAAAGTCTAACTATAAATGATATTGCCCACTAGGAGGAGATACTTTCATATATATTATACAGCAGGTTTTCAATTCAATACAACTGTATAAATCTGTATGAGAGAGCACCTCCTAGTGGTGGCAGCAAGCAGCCAGAATGTTATTTCTAGCTATATGCGTGTTTGAAAGAAATATAATGTAAAGATATAGTAGGATGTTAATCAGCACAGATTTTTGCTATAATCTACATTGAAGTGGACCTGACACCAGTGGAAAAGTGGCTGGTTTGGCTCATATTTTATTCCTACTGCTCCTCTGAGTACGCCATGTTTTTGTTGTTTTTTTTCAACTCCACCATACAGTTTCAGAGATATGGGCCCTTTTAATTAGTGTTAATTTTTACAGTCTTTACAAGGGGCATGGATCACAGGATTCCCTGTTTCCAACATCTAGGCTACAGCAATGCCCTGCACATGGGGTAAGTGACATAGCGAACGAGATCTATACTACATTTCTAATTGGAGATGTTTGCTAATATTATTATTATTACACCTACTACATTTGGGATAGGATCTTGGAGATGGGAATACCTCTTTAAATATGATTAGTTATAGTTATACCCTTGACTGACTTGGACCACAGCAGATGGTGAAACAAGAAGAAACTTGTGAAAATCCAGTAAATGGTGGGTAATAGATTGCTGCCAAAGAGCCAACACAGCCAACACTCTTTTTTTTATATAAAATTACAAAAACTGTTTTCTTTTTCACACTCTTTAAAAAGCACATTAGTGAGAAGATCTTCTATCTTGTAAATTCAGAAAAATATTCACAGAAATGAAATCTAATCAGTATTACTTTACAAAGAAAACCCTAAAAACAGCTGGGACTGTGCAGTGTTTTACATGTTTACATGCAGATCCAAACAATCCTTCATCTTCTCCTGTGACTTCATCTGATCCATCCAGGTTTATAAGATCAAAGCACAAGATTAAAACTCTCCTGTGTATATGTAATACAAGAGGCAAGGAAGAAATGCAAACATAAGATGACTTTATACTCCGTGAACTTTGAAGATTCTGACTGCGTGTTCCACTCCTCGCTTTGTTATTTGCTTCCACAGATGTGACTTTTTTTTGTCTTAGAGACTATAAGAATTCTCTTTCGTTCCAACAGTTCATGTGACTATTATATCATAATCAACTGATGTGGGCTCTCCATTTACACGTTTTTTTCGCTTCAAGAATTGCTTTCCCAGTTTGCAACAAAGTTTATTTCACTTGTTTTTCTCCTTAAATGTATGAAAAGTTTTAAAGTTGAAGACTCTATTCAAATAATATTTGAAGGGAAACTCATAAATGTATATTTTTACAGCCAGAGTTCTGCTATATGATTATAAAATGTAACCTTGGGGTAGTCCAGGCTTATTATGAAAGTCTGCAGTCACTTTATGTGACTGAAGACTTGTGAATCTTAACATTGTGTGCAGTGCGCACTCTGAGGATATTCCGGTACCAGCAATATTGTCAAGACTGGGCAGTCATGTGACTGCAAGTATGCGATATGCAAATTCCTAGCATACACCTAGCTACTTTCCGACTTGACATGTGCAGCCTCCCTCAATTCTAGTTGAGTCTAGTCATAATGTGGCCAGAAATATGCATATTGAATACTTGCAGTTACATGACCGCTCAGCCCTGCCACCGGCACTGGAAAATCCTTACAGTGCGCGCTGCGTGCGATGTGGAGAGTCAGAAGTCTGCAGGCACTCTGTGAAAAGCCCAAACAACCCTTTTAAGGGGGTTTGCTGTTCTAAAGTGAAAAGTCTGCAGTGTCTCTATATGATTACAGACTGCTGAGTCATGACAGTGTGTAAAGCACACACTTTCATGATTCCAATGTATGCCCTGACCTATTGGGCGATTACTTGCCTGTACGTATGCGATTTCCATACTTGCAGGCAGGGTCGGACTGGTCTGGCGGGGTATCGGGGAAATCCCCAGTGGGCCCTTGGCTGTGGGAAGGACAGAAGGAAAAGAAGAAGAAAAACAAATGCGGTTTTTAGGGTCGGGGGCCCTTTAAAAGTGCTGGCGGAGTATGTGCAGGGACACGCGCACACAGTGTTCATTACCTAAACCGCAACAGTGCACGTCCCGTTCAACACTGAACAGTGTGCGCCCGCTGTCACCGATGTATGACGTCAGTGTCATGCGCCACATGCGACGTGCGCACACATTCCTCCGCCAGCCTCTGCTATGTTGGCAGTCATTTTTCTATATGCGCGCCGAACCTGCAGAGGAGGAGGATATCGTACGGCGCTGGGAGCGCAGGAAGGTAAGAGGAATTTTTTTTTCTTGTTCTCTCTCTATTTCTCTCAATCTCTCTCTCTATCTCCAAGGGGCCAGGATGGAGACACATGGGGGGACCAGGATGGAGACACATGGGGGGGCCAGGATGGAGACACATGGGGGGGCCAGGGTGGAGACACATGGGGGAACCAGGTTGGAGACACATGGAGGGACCAGGATGGAGACACATCATGGGGGACAAGGATGGAGACACATGGGGGGACCAGGATGGAGACACTTGGGGGGACCAGGATGGAGACACTTGGGGGGAGACCAGGATGGAGACACATGGGAGACCAGGATGGAGACACATGGGGAACCTGGATGGAGACACGTGGGGGAACCTGGATGGAGACACGTGGGGGGACCAGGATGGAGACACATGGGGGGAACCAGGTTGGAGACACATGGGGGAACCAGGTTGGAGACACATGGGAGGACCAGGATGGAGACACATCATGGGGGAACCAGGATGGAGACACATGGGGGGCCAGGATGGATACCCGGGGGTCCAGGAAAAGCGGTCAGGATGGATATATATGAGGGGTCCAGGATGCATATATGGGGGCCAGGATGGATATATGGGGGAGGCAGGACAAGGGACCAGGATGGATACATGGGGGGCCAAGATGGATATATGGGGGCCAGGATGCATATACTGTATATGGAGGGCCAGGATGGATTTATGGGGGGATGGGACAAGGGACCAAGATGCATATATTGTATATTGGGGGCCAGGATGCATATATATGGTGGGTCAGGATGCATATATGGGGGATCCAGGATGCATATATGGGGGGCCAAATGCATTTATGGGGGGCAGGATGGATATATATGGGGATGGTGATCACTGTATTACCTGTACACTGACACTATATACAGAGCTCCTGTGTATAATGTCACTGGTGCTCACTGTATTACTGGTACACTGACACTATATAGAGCTCCTGTGTATAATGTCACTGGTGATCACTGTATTACCTGTGCAATCTACACTATATACAGATCTCCTGTGTATAGTGTCACTGGTGATCACTGTATTACCTGTACACTGACACTATATACAGAGCTCCTGTGTATAATGTCACTGGTGCTCACTGTAGTACCGGTACACTGACTTTAAATTCAGAGCTCCTGTGTATAAAGTCACTGTTGATCACTGTATTACCTGTACACTGACACTATATACAGAGCTCCTGTGTATAATGTCACCAGTGATCACTGTATTACCTGTACGCTGACACTATAAACAGAGCTCCTGTGTATAATGTCACTGGTGCTCACTGTATTACCTGTACACTGACACTATATACAGAGCTCCTGTGTATAATGTCACTGGTGCTCACTGTATTATCTGTACACTGACACTATACACAGAGCTCCTGTGTATAATATCACTGGTGATCACTGTATTACTTGTACACTCTACACTATATACAGAGCTCCTGTGTATAATATCACTGGTGATTGCTGTATTACCTATACACTGACTATATACAGAGCTCCTGTGTATAAAGTCACTGGTGATCACTGTATTACCTGTAAACTGACACTATATACAGAGCTCCGGTGTATAAAGTCACCGGTGATCACTGTATTACCTGTACACTGACACTATATATTGAGATCCTATATATAATGTCACTGGTGGTAATAACAGTGTTAGTATTGTGGTTTGTATTCATGATCAGTATTGTAGTATTCAGTCACTATGTGGTGGTAATTTGTGATCTGGTCATGGCGTGACAGTATTTTTCCTTGTATGTGGTATTATTTCATACAAGCTGGTAATATGTCATATTATTCATTCATTATATGCTCTGATAATGGTATGGCGTATTTGTTCCTTGTATGTGATATTATTTAGTCACTGTGTGGTGGTAATATGTGGTCTGGTCATGGTGTGGCATATTTGTTCCTTGTATGTGATATTATTTGGTCACTATGTGGTGCTAATGTGTGATCTGGTCATGGTGTGGCTGTATTTGTTCCTTGTATGTGGCATTCGGTCACTGTGTGGTGGTAATATGTGGTCTGGTCATGGTGTGGCGTATTTGTTCCTTAGCAAAAAAGGAAGCTATTGCTACTGAGTGGTATCCAGCCACTTGTTCCTGGCACCTGTGTTCATTTGGATTCTGGTAAGGCACCACTAATCCCTTTCCCTGTATGATGTGGTATTTGATCCTTGTATGTGGTATTATTCAGTCATTATGTGGTGCTAATGAGTGATCTGGTCATGGTGTGGCTGCATTTGTCCCTTGCATGTGGTATTATTTGGTCACTATGTGGTCTAGTCATGGTGTGGTTGTATTTCTTCCCTGTATGTGGTAGTATTGGTCATGGTATAGGGGATTGTGTTGCGTATGTCGGTCATTTGTTCTCTCTGATATTAATTAGGAGAATATTCTTTATTTCCATTACAGATTAAATACTTTGTACACAGTGGCAGAGACGCACTTAGAGGGGGTTTCCTGTGAAAAAATGTAATCACCTCTCCACAGGATAAGCGATAATGTATTGAATGGTGGGGGCTGACCTATTCAGCAAAATGTGGAACTTTTATCCCAATTAAACTGGAGTGGCATGTACAACTCAATCACTGATCCATTCAATCCCTCAGTGGCTGCACTTGTTTTTTTCTGGAAGCCCCAAAGAGAATGAATGGAGCTGCGGTCAGACATCCCACCTGACGCTCCATTTTAAAATGGGGATAAGTGTCATATCAACAATTAAAACTTCCTCATTCTTCCGATCAGTGCAGTTTCTAATGGTCGGACCTAAGTAATCATCTATCCTGTGGAGCCCATGGATCAGTTATAACTTGTTTTAACCAAAGAACCCCATTAATGTAAACTACCGTAATTATACATCCCACTTATGGCGGCACACAGTAGATGTGCAGGAGCCGCCGGCATTTTACAGTCGATGTTCCACTATAATCAGGATAACTACTGACAGATATTTGCATATAGCTGTAGGGTGGGCCCCCAGAGTCCATTCCCTTGGTGGGCCCCAGACACCCCAGTCCGACCCTGCTTGCAGGCATGCCGACTAATCATATCCAGCTTTTCTCAATTCTTTTCTATTAAAAGAAGCTGGATGAGACAAGTCGTAAGTATACAAATCCTCCATTCTGTCGATTGGTGTGGGTCGCAGTGGTCACCGATGTACAAGTTATCACTAGACGTTAGTGAATCGGCCGATATATTATTTTAGGACGTGGGTCCTGTTTCATCTAGATAACGCGCATTCCATAGTTCACAATAGCTTCACTATTAAATTGTCTAAGATGAGTAAGTGATCCAAGAATTTTTTACTCCCTATTTGTATAGAAAGACATTCGCCATAAATTTTAGACATTTGGCATCTGCCTCCGGCTTTTATGTCCTCTGCTGGATCAGTATGCATAAGATAATGTCAGCAGAAAATTAAATTACCTATTGTTTAAATCAGCTTGCTATGTTAAACATTACAGATGAGTGAAACTGCCGAAAGTCAAATTTTTCAGATTTGTTCGACGTTGGCCTAGAAATTCTATTTCCATCAACTTTAATTGAACAAATTGAATGTGCCATATTATTCTTTGGGGATTCTGTAGACCTCAGAGCATAATAAACACAGTGTAAGAAAAAATGCTCATCTCTCCCCATTCCTCTCCTGTCACTTCCTCCAGTCCAGTCTTCTCTTCCGGCATCTTTGTCGCCTCCAGAGCTTACTAGGTGACATGCGATGTCATAACATTGCATCATCCTATGATGTCATGATGTTGCACGGCCTAGTCAATGACAGAGGCAATAATGATGCCTGAAGAGAAGACTGGACCAGAGGGAACAACAGGTGAGGGCCAAGAAGAAGTGTGTAATATATATTTATTTGTTTCCCCCTTCATGTAACCAGTAAAATGGTGGTTGGATTTGTGCAAAGTGAATCACAAAATATCTGGATTCTGTCAAATCTTAATTTTATGTGGAATTTGAGGCAAATGCGATTCACCTCGAATTGATTAACATCTTTATTAAACATAAATAGCAGAATTTCTGTTTTTTTTTTTAAATAATATGTATAAAAACCTGAGCTTTAGTAGTTTTCCTACTGGCCACTAAACCTGTTATAAGGCTTATTTGTCTTGTTCTGTAGTGATCACTTTTCAGTGGTCATCTCCTCGGCAAAGACAGGATTGCAATGAAAGCTATCCCCTAGATATAGAAAACACAGGACTACTCAATTCATAATAGCTGATGGTCACAGGTCACCCACCACTTGCCTCTATGCACATTGACCTCTGCACAGATCACAGAGCATGCATAGAGAGGTCTCACATAGAAGTCGATAAAAATTAAAAAATTTGCAGTTGTGATTAGTCGATGTTTTTAAATATGTTTCACCACAATTACCCATTTGCTATGACTAGGTTCTGTTTTGGCTTGAAAATCATCTGATTTAGAACATTTTTAGCATGAAAAAATAATGGAGTTATGAATCGTATTAATTAAGTACTGGATTATCATCGAAAATTGATGGGAACTTAATACACTATGGTCCTGATGAAGCTATGGCAAATTGCAAGTTGGGGCACAGCATTTACGTAGATTATTTTTGATGGAACAAACATACTGTAAATACAGTGGGTACGGAAAGTATTCAGACCCCTTTAAATTATTCACTCTTTGTTTCATTGCAGCCATTTGGTAAATTCAAAAAAGTTCTTCTTTAATAAATTTGCAAAAATTCCTACATTTCTGTTTTTTTTCAGTCAAGATGGGGTGCAGAGTGTACATTAATGAGAAAAAAATGTACTTTTTTGAATTTAGCAAATGGCTGCAATGAAACAAAGAGTGAAAAATTTAAAGGGGTCTGAATACTTTCCGTACCCACTGTATATATTTTTTAATTTTACATCGTGCTCCTGTTTGTTTTTAGGAGGATATTATAATTGCTAATTGACCTTAGTCTCAGTGAATAATGCCTGACAGGGCACTGTGACGCTGATGGGAGTGGGTATGGTATGCAAATTATTCTGGAGGCAGAGTTTTCTTCAAGGCACCACACGCCCCAGAGCCTGGAAGAACTTATTACCATAACAGGATAAAAGATGATTTCTGCACATCAAGACCACAGATATGAGGCATACAGGTATGATTTATTTTAACCATTTTATTACCTGTATGCCCAAACTAACAGGTAAAAAACATCCCAGGGGATGACAGATTCCCTTTAAACAGGCTACCAGTCACCTAATGAACCAGCAAGTTGCTTGATTGTTAGGTGATATGATCTTTTGCTTTGCACAAAAGATAATCATTCTTGGAAGCACATTGTCCTGTGTAAACAGGACATGTGCTGCCGAGAGCAATGGCAGCTGATGAATGTTTTACTACAGAGTGTGCACCTGAAGCGAGTCCCTCTTTTTAACTGGCTATTAAGTGACTGCTGACTGACAAACATGTTGCCGGTCAGTGGTCACTTATTGCTGTGAATAGAGAGGGAATGATAGGGAATTTTTAATTGAGGCATATTGGAAAAGTGATTGGATTATTACATGAAATAGACATTTAGTATGAATGCTGCCTTTAGTTTTGGACCATCTCTTTAAGGCTTTGCCCACGTCACATTAGAGCCCCTTGGTTAGCATGTAAGGCTGGTTTCACATTTGCGGTTTTGTCCGCAGCATTTCAGACACATACATCCGCATGTGTCTTGATTTCATATTTTTTACAATGTGGACGCAGGTACATGCGTTTGCATGCGTTCGCCTGCGTTTGCTTACACATGCATCTATTCATGGTGTGCGGCGGGGCGCTGCTAACGCACCATGTTGCAATTTTTGATGCGGCAAATTTCCGTCAAATATGCACAGGAATGCGCATGCGGATGAGTGTGTTAAAAAAAAAACGCATTACTGTCTATGGGAACTCATGCGTACGCATGTCTTTGTGTATGCATGCGTTCGATGCGATGCGTACTTCGGACTGCACATGTCCAGGAACTGATTTAGACCCGTCCATTGAGACACGCCCTCCTGGAAATATTGAACGCATGCGCATAAAAAGCGCAAACGCATGTAAAAACGCATTCAAACGCTGCGATTTTTCCCGTCATGCGTAAGCTGATATGGATAAAAAAGGCTGCGTTAGCATGCATTTTTACATGCGGTTGCGGACAAGACGCTGCAGACTCAACCGCATATGTGAAACTAGCCTAAGACAGAAAAAACAGCACCTGGTGTATATTGAATATGTATCCATAGGGCTCCTTGCATCCATCCAAAAGCAAAAGAGGCTTTATTTTTAAGCCTCGTTCAGACATTTGTGTTCTATCCGTGTTTTTCATGAACGACCCTTATCCATAGTCTACAGATCTGTTCATCTGTCCGTGTTTTTTCAGAGAGCGTGTGTCCTTGCAAAACTAACGCAGATGTCCACAGCATAGATGAAAAGTGGCAATATAAGTCTATGGGTTCGTGAAAAACACGTACAGCATCTGGATGGCATCAGTGTACCATAAGTGTGCTGTATGTATTTAACATTAGGAAGCTTTGTAATTTTATTTTTTTAGTTATCCATATGTGAAAAATAACTGATGGCACACTGACCAAACACTGATGACACATGGATCCAATACACTGATGACACCATTTTTTTGAGTACATGAAAAACAGTGACGTCTGAATGAGTCCTTACTGTATAAACAAATGTAGTCTGCAACTCTTTAATATGAAGGGGCATCCTGCAACAAAGAAAAAAACATTCTATATGATACAGGTTTCATTTAATTTGAGAGTTTATGGGTGACATATGGGTGGTCACTAAATACAGTTCATGTTGTAGTTTATCGTCAGAGGTTTGCATCAGACAATACTCCCTACATATATGTCTGACAATAGACTGTAGCAAGCAAGGTGAGCTTTTGCACAGGGTCATCATCACATATTGCACTGTTCAGATTGTCATCTAGCCATATTAGTCCAACATGTGTACATTAAAAATCATGTGTGTTCGTAGAAATCCATCAGCGAATAATTCTATACACTTTCGTCTTTCAAATGAACTGTTCTCAAAACCTAAACGTGTCTGCTCCATTGTGACAATACCCTAATTTCCCCCTATTGTGATGTCAGACTCACAAGGTCCAAGAAGCTAAATTATGGATATTTTATTTCCAGCTTCCTCATTTTGATAGACCATTGATCACAAGTGGTTATTTTATGCTTTTTACTTTGATTATTATTTACTGTAACTTCATAATCTATGGAAAGACCACAATGACTACTTGTAACAATGCTAAGAGTCAATACCCCATGAAAGGGTTGGGGGAAAGGATACTGTCGCTGAGTGCAGTCACAACTGAAGTTTAGACTTTTTTCAGCCATCTGTTTTTCGCGTATGCTTTCTATCTATGGTTTTCACAGATTGAATACATACACAGTAAAGTCTGTAGCGTGATTCACATTTCTTTGATTTTTTTGAGGGCCATGTGTCCACAAACACATGGTGCACACACGACCATTTTTTTAATCAACGTGATGGATGAAAATGACCCATATAATTATGTGGTGCCCCAGGGTCCTGGTCGTCACAGTAGCATTGCTTTCCTCACGGGGAGAGTGATGTTACGTTTGGAGGCAAGAAAGGATAACTGTCACCAGGTAAACACAAGCATGCAACATGTTCACACTTCAGGCCACCAGGGGGAGCTTTTGATCCTATTTACTAGGTGACTCCCCATATATATATGGTAGTTTGGAGGGAAAGTTATGGAGTTAGTGCCAGGAAGCAGACTGGAGCAGTCTAAGGCAGAAGAAGGTGTACGGAGCTGTGTAGCCACAGCGCTGCAGCTCCTGGGAAGAGATTATACGAAAGCCGAATATATTGCAGTGAGCGTGTAGGAGAGAGAAGCACAGGCAAGGAGACCAGTGGGAGACCAGCCACGAGCAGGCTGCCTCCTTCTGAGGTGCAGACACCGGTAGCTGGAACACCGAGGTTGTGGGGGACTCCACGACTTACATCAGAGACCGGCAGGACAGCTGAACTGCAAGTTACCTGTCCGTCACACACACCTGAGACTCAGTAACACATAGAGCCCGGGGCATGCTAGAGTCCCTGTAAAAAGGCTCGAGTTACCTGTCATGCAGGTATTGTCCTATCCTATATGGGGGACAGAGACGATCTGTGAGGACCTTATCTGAAGCCATAGGCATTAAGGAACTACAACACCACCGCGCTAGAGGAAGGCTTTAATCTTCACCTGGATAAGGGGACTCCCAACTTGTCTCCAAGCCAGCCGGACCCTGCCTACCGTGTCATCTGGTGCCCTGGACTGTGGCTGCCTGAAGTCTCAGTAAACAAGGTAAAGAGACTGCAAACCTGTGTCCTCATTCATTACTGCACCTTCCACCATCTTCCATCTACACACCGGGAGCCCTGGGGATATACTTCACCTGTGGCAAGGTATATCATCTAGCTGCCATAACATCACCCCAGAGGACCCCTTAAAGCAGCATCGGTCCCCACTGACCGAATACCACAGATGGCGTCATGAACATAAACTCTATTCACCAAATTTTCTTTAAAGACTTTCCCCCTTTTACATGGGCACCCAGGGCCACGGTCGCCACCGTGACATCCCCCTGTGAACACCAGGACCCGGTACCGAGTACCCCACGGCCCTGGCGGGCGACTCAATTATATCTATGGATCCGTGAAAATCTCAACAGCACAGACAACATCAGTGTGCAGTCCGTGTTCTATCTGTAATTAGCACTGCAGAGAATATAAGATTTGTAATTTACTTATGTATTCAGGAAAACACTGATGATAAAAACTGACACACGGACCAAACGCTGGTGGTAAAAACTGACACTGACCAAACCCTGATGGCAAAAACTGACACTGACCAAACACTGATAAAACTCAAATCCAAAACACTGATGGCACTCATACCATTTTTTGCATATGTGAAAAACACTGGGGTAAGGAGAAGGTAAGTAATCTTTGGGTTAAGTAAAAGGTTTTAAATACATTTTGATTTAATTATTTTCATGAATGAGCTGCAAACGTTGAGTGGCGCCATTAATAATAATAGCTGGATATACCAGTGATATAAGAGGCAACTGTTGTTTGGAATCTCATGAGTTAAATTACCATCCATGATCCTCCATACATTAAAATAATGCCCTGAGCTTTTTTCTATTTTCAGCCAATACTTTGATTGATTGCTTCATTGTACCAAATATTCAAGTATCAACACGACAAACAATTCACATGTATTAGAAAATCTGTGATTCTGCCATAATCTCTCATTTGTCATATACCCAACTGCAGGGCTGCCAGTCAAACAAGAAAACTCAAGTCGATTATCTGCACATAAAATTCTCGTTTTGAATATTATATGGTGCATGGTGAAAATGTTTACAATTTTGGGTTGTTTGGGATTTTTTTATTTAGTTTTTCCCTTATACGATGAAACTAAGGTTGTCATCTCTGCACAATAATTAATAAAAGGTAAAAAAAAATTCTGAAAATGCCCTGAAACACATGACAGTCACATGACTTGCAAACCTCCAAACTTCTTTAACTGGGAACGAAACTTTAAGAGGCAATAAAACTGCTTCCTCTTCATATAAGTCAGCTGATAAATTCTCTTACCATTACATCATCTCGGTTCTCTTTTACTTTTGTACGCTGGGAATTTACTACAAGATTATACAGTATAAGACCCAGGCAGCCATTATATAGTGACGGATCATTAACTGCGTAGTATTCCATATTGCTTGAAACAACCGTGCTAGGCATTCATCAAAGGTGTGAATACACACTATGCCATATATAATTCTGTGCTTTGCAGAACACAGAGTTTGGTTCATTTCCTATTTAAAGTGGATTGTAAAAATTGTGAAATTTCCATAGAAAGTTTTCTAAGAATACTTCTAAGAACTACTTCTTTCAAATATTATTAAACACTAGTGATGAGCGAATATACTCGTTACTCTAGATTTCCCGAGCATGCTTGGTGGTCCTCCGAGTATTTTTTAGTGCTCGGAGACTTAGTTTTTGTTGCCGCAGCTGAATGATTTACATCTGTTAGCCAGCATAAGTACATGTGGGGGTTGCCTGGTTGCTAGGGAATCCCCACATGTACTTATGCTGGCTAACAGATGTAAATCATTCATCTGCGACAAGAAAAACTAAATCTCCGAGCACTAAAAAATACTCGGAGGACACCCGAGCATGCTCGAAAAATCTCGAGTAACGAGTATATTCGCTCATCACTATTAAACATATTTCTCCCATTACTACAGGAGAACACATTACATGTAAAGTTATGGGGCTCTCAGCATGATTGGCTGTACCATTTGGATTCAGCCTTAACATCCACTGAAGTGCAATGCCTGTGAAAAAGGCTATATCCGCATTCAGGCTATGTGCCCACATTGCAGAAATGCTGCGGAAATGTCCGCAGCATTTCTGCAACTCCCTGCCACGGGTAAAACGCATGTGGAATTCACATGCGTTTTCCTGCAAAACACAAGCGTTTTTAACTTGCAGAATGCTTGCGCTTTTCCAAGCGATTTGAAGAATCGCTTGGAAAAGTCATTGACAGGTTAGTTACACTTGTCAAGCATAGTGCTTGACAAGTTTGACCAACTTTTTACTATTGATTCTGCCCCGGGTACCATCTGCACATGAAGCGCTCAATTTACGCATTTCAATGCAATCCTATGGCTGCGGAATCACCGCAATTCCGCAGAAGTAATGAACATGTTGCGGATTTTACCGCTATGCGATTCCGCTGCAGGAAAATCCGCAACATGGGTACAGCAACATACATCCCATAAGATTGCATGGGACTGCGGAATCCCATAGGATTGCATGGAACTGCAGAATCCCATAGGATTGCATGGAACTGCGGAATCCCATAGGATTGCATGGGAATGCGGTTTTTAAGCGTTTTTATGCGTTTCCGCTGTGGCAAAAAAAGTATAAAAACCGCAACGTGGGCACACAGCCTTAGACATCTATTTTAGTGGGGCAGAGTATGAGAAAAAAGGACAGCTTTTCATCAGTGTACTAGATCCAATTTTAAACCATTTAGCTTCAGGGTGGGGAACCTTTTTCATGCAAAGGGCCATTTCGATATTTATACCATAATTTGGGGGCCTTACAAAATTATCAATGTTATTATGCTAAATTTGGTCAGACATTTAATTATCTCACCCATAATGGCTGGAGCTGCTTCACTTTGGTGGGGTGTGTGATGTTAGGTGGTATTGTTTGTGTTGCTACTCACAACTGCTCTTCAGGTTTGCATCGGTGTGGAGTGCAGTTGACTATTTGTAATAAGTTTTGTAATGAACTAGTGAGAGTGGTAAGTTGCTCTGAACAGAGATATATATTACACTGCATGTCGCTTCAAAGTGGAAAATTCATGACTACTCATGTTACATGTATAGAACTCAAGTAGTGGGAGGTCTGCAGTATATACATCACATAGGAGACACTGAGACTGCTATATACATCACATAGGATACACAGGTACTGCTGTGTACAATACATAGGAGTCATTGGGACTGGTACATACAAATCTCATAGGAGACACTGGGACTGGTATATTTACATCACATAGGAGAAACTGGGACTCTTGTATGCATTCCATTGGAGACAGTGGGGCTGATGGAATATTACATAGGACAAAGAGGGACTGGTGCATACAATTATATAGGAGACAGTGAGGATGATGCATGCATCACATAGGAGACAATGGGGATGGTGCATACATTCCATAGGAAACAGTGGGACTGCTGTATATACATCACATAGGAGACATTGTGGTTGATGCATACATCACATAGGAGACAGTGCGGCTGGTGCATACATTACATAAGAGACAGTGGGACAGGTGCTTACATTATATAGAAGACAGTGAGTCTGGTGCATGCATTACATAAGCAACATTGGAGCAGATGTACATACATCATATAGGATGCACTAGCTGGTGTATATGCTACAATGGAGACAGTGGGGCAGGTGTATGTATATGAAATAGAAGATAGTGGGGCTGATGTATATACATTACATATGAGACAGTGGGGATGGTGCATACATTACATAGGAGACAGTGGAGCTGGTGCATACATTACATAGGAGACTGTGGGGCCGGTGCATACATTACATAGAAGACTGTGGGGCCGGTGCATACATCACAAAAGAGACACTGCGATTGCTGGCTTTATCATCAGAGGGTCGATATTTGCATACTTTGTGTGGTAATATCTTAGGAATGCTTCAACATATAGCACAGGAAAGATATATATCTTGGTACCGTGTTAGCCAGTAGATAGAAAAAATCTCAATTCTAAACATTTTTCAACATATACAGGTCCTTCTCAAAAAATTAGCATATAGTGTTAAATTTCATTATTTACCATAATGTAATGATTACAATTAAACTTTCATATATTATAGATTCATTATCCACCAACTGAAATTTGTCAGGTCTTTTATTGTTTTAATATTGATGATTTTGGCATACAACTCCTGATAACCCAAAAAAACTGTCTCAATAAATTAGCATATTTCAACCGTCCAATCAAATAAAAGTGTTTTTTAATAACAAACAAAAAAACCATCAAATAATAATGTTCAGTTATGCACTCAATACTTGGTCGGGAATCCTTTGGCAGAAATGACTGCTTCAATGCGGCGTGGCATGGAGGCAATCAGCCTGTGACACTGCTGAGATGTTATGGAGGCCCAGGATGCTTCAATAGCGGCCTTAAGCTCATCCAGTGTTGGGTCTTGCGTCTCTCAACTTTCTCTTCACAATATCCCACAGATTCTCTATGGGGTTCAGGTCAGGAGAGTTGGCTGGCCAATTGAGCACAGTAATACCATGGTCAGTAAACCATTTACCAGTGGTTTTGGCACTGTGAGCAGGTGCCAGGAAGCATGAAGTGCTCCAAAATCTCCTGATAGCTAGCTGCATTGACCCTGCCCTTGATGAAACACAGTGGACCAACACCAGCAGCTGACATGGCACCCCACACCATCACTGACTGGGTACTTGACACTGGACTTCAGGCATTTTGGCATTTCCTTCTCCCCAGTCTTCCTCCAGACTCTGGCACCTTGATTTCCGAATGACATGCAAAATTTGCTTTCATCAGAAAAAAGTACTTGGGACCACTTAGCAACAGTCCAGTGCTGCTTCTCTGTAGCCCAGGTCAGGCGCTTCTGCCGCTGTTTATGGTTCAAAAGTGGCTTTACCTGGGGAATGCGGCACCTGTAGCCCATTTCCTGCACACGCCTGTGCACGGTGCCTCTGGATGTTTCCACACCAGACTCAGTCCACTGCTTCCTCAGGTTCCCCAAGGTCTGGAATCGGTCCTTCTCCACAATCTTCCTCAGGGTCCGGTCACCTCTTCTCGTTGTACAGCGTTTTCTGCCACATTGTTTCCTTCCAACAGACTTACCATTGAGGTGCCTTGATACAGCACTCTGGGAACAGCCTATTTGTTGAGAAATTTCTTTCTGGGTCTTACCCTCTTGCTTGAGGGTGTCAATGATGGCCTTCTTGACATCTGTCAGGTCGCTAGTCTTACCCATGATGGGGGTTTTGAGTAATGAACCAGGCAGGGAGTTTTTAAAAGCCTCAGGTATCTTTTGCATGTGTTTAGAGTTAATTAGTTGATTCAGAAGATTAGGGTAATAGGTCGTTTAGAGAACCTTTTCTTGATATGCTAATTTATTGAGACAGGTTTTTTGGGTTATCAGGAGTTGTAGGCCAAAATCATCAGTATTAAAACAATAAAAGACCTGACAAATTTCAGTTGGTGGATAATGAATCTATAATATATGAAAGTTTAATTGTAATCATTACATTATGGTAAATAATGAAATTTAACACTATATGCTAATTTTTTGAGAAGGACCTGTAGTAGTGATTCTAACTTTTTTGTGGTATATTGTACTTTATAATAGCGGGAACTTAAAGTCAATATGTTTTTTTTTTTATCAAAGTATCTGAAATTTGAAGAAAATGTACAAAAATTAGGAATTGTCAAGCTCTGAATCTTCAAACAAGCTAGTCATAACAGAGAAAATAGTTCATAAATAATATTTCCCATACATCTACTTTACATCAGCATCAGCATTTCAAACTTCTTTTGTTAGGATGTTAGAAAGGTTCAGGTTTAGCAGCAAAATTTCATTTTCTTCAAGGAAATTTATAAATCCTATTTTTTTATGGCCCAATTCCGTTTTGAATTTATTTTTAGAGGCTTATATATTGGAAAAACCCCTTAAGTGATGTCATTTTAAAAACTGCACCCCTTAAATGAATTTAACTCTGCTGTCAGGAAATGTGTTAACCCTTCAGGTGAAACACTGGAATTAAAGGGAACTTGTCACCCCTCCAGGGCGTTTTTAAGTAAAAGAGCCACCTTCAGCAGCACTAAGATTGCATTCTGTGAAGGTGGCTCTTATGTTTCTGATCCCTAGTAACACTGAAATATTCACTTTTATAAATTGTGCCAAATACCTGTATTGAGTCCCAGAGGTATGGTGTCTCCCCCTGTTTCATCCACCTCCCAGCCGTCCATCATCCCCCTGAAACAGGGGGAGACACCATACCTCTGGGACTCAATACAGGTATTTGGCAAAATTTATAAAAGTCAATATTTCAGTGTTACTAGGGATCAGAAACATAAGAGCCACCGTCACAGAATGCAGCCTTAGTGCTGCTGAAGGTGGCTCTTTTACTTAAAAACGCCCTGGAGGGGTGACAAGTTCCCTTTAAGGCTCACTGGAATCAAAAAATGGAAAATTCAATTTTTCCAACTGAAATATTGCTTCACAGCTAATTGTTCATTTTCACAATGGATAACAGGAGAAAATGGATTAAAAAATGTATAACACAATTTCTCCTGAATGTGGCAAAATCACATATGTTGTAAAAATTGTTGTTTGGGTATATATCAAGGATCAACAGGGAAGAAGTACTTTGTTTTTTGGTGTTCAAATTTGGCTGAAATAGATTAAGGACACCATGTTGTATTTGTAGAGTCCCTGAGGCAGCAAAATAGCAGAAACCCCAACAAGTGACAACACTTTGGAAACTAAACACCTAAAAGAATTCATCTAGGTTTATGTTGACTATTCTGTACTCATAGGTGTTTCACAGAACTTTATAATATTTGAACAAAAAAAAATATGAAAAATTACGAGGTTTTTTTCAGTGAAATGTTGTATTATTCCCAAATTTGTAACTTTCAAAAGGAGTAAAAGGGGGGAAATGAACCCCATAATATGTTGTGAATTTCTTCCAATTGCAATGCTATTTTAAAAACTAATGTTTGTGCATATGGCAAGGCTCAAAATTTCTGTTTGGTTTGAATAGATTGTGAACTCCATCTTGCATTTACAGAACCCCTGAGGTCTCCGAACAGCAGAAACTTTCCACCAGTTATCTTATTTTGGAAACTAAACTCCTCAAAGAAATCATATAGTCATTTGTTGAGCATTTTGAACTCACAGGTGCTGAACAGAATGATATAATATATTTACATATGATATTTGGATGTAACTTCTGGTTATGGAGATATGCTCTTTATGAATTATTAAGTAGGCTCTCCCCGCTACAGAAATGCCATACATGTGGATGATAACTGTTGTTTAGACACACTGTGTGGATCAGAAATTAAGAGGTCATTTGAATTTGAGAACACTGGATGTTATTTGGGAGCGTAGCGGGAGCCATGTAATTTTTACACAACATCTTTCCTGCCAGTAATGGGGAAACCCCTTATATTTCCATTGACTGATAATAGACCTAAGTAGGTACTTATTTTTTTCATATAAGCTGAATATTTTACTGTTAACATTTTGGGGTTCATAAAATTTTTTGATCACTTTTAGTATAAAGCTAGGATCAAATTTATCCTGTGCTCTATGCTGAGCACTTACATAGGGGTGTCTGTGTCAACTTCCAAAAAATGTGATTCAGACAAAACCCCAATCAGAACTGCTCACTAAAATGAAGATGGAATCTTTATGGACTCTGTTTGGCGCCTATTCATGTGGTGCCCATCTTTTTAGGTATACGCACTACTAAAGTCCACCACACTTTTCTATACTAGAAAGACATCTAAAATGATGAGACACTGCCAGAACAGAGGTAACTCCATCAGTCTCATCATAGTGAGTGGTTCCATTGGAGTTTTCGTTTGAATCATGTTTTTGGGGAATTACATGGAAACACCAACATAAGTGCTCAGTGTAATGACCGGCAGGGCCACATTTACAGTTTATACTGCCCTAGGCACTGATGATAAATGCAGCTTAATTAAAGGCCCATTTATACTCACCAATTATTGGTATGTTATGCTCATGTCTACTCATGGTAATCGGTCACTGATAAAGAAGAATCTCAATAATAAAACTATTGTTTATAATTGAACACTAGTTATGATAATACGAAAATAATTGGTACCAGTTGCACTATTTCCGGAAGTCTGAGCTGCCTAGCAAGCAGTTGGTCCTGGTGTTCAGTGGTGTGGATTGTGTCCCTAATCATCTGGTCTTCTTGAGCACATAGTAATAAATGCTGAGACTAAAAATTATTTCTATATAGAGACTGAATAACACCACCATATAATTTCCTAATAACCCCACCATACTTTGACTAACACAACCATACCATGAGTAAATACCGTAGTACCATTATAAGAACATCATCTCGCTAGGATTGGACAACCATCATACAAAGAAAGAATATTACCCCTATACTGTCTGTATAACACATTGCTAAATAAAAAAAAATACTGTGGGAATACTGACAATACAGGAAATGTAACTGGCTATGTAGCTATGTGCACGCAACATGTATTTCAGGCTGATTCCACTGCGGACACTGTCTGAAAAACCTCTCAACAAATGTTAAAAAGAAAGAACATATTCATTTCTATGTAAAAGTGACTTGTTCTGCACATGTTCAGGCTTTTGAACATCTTTTAATCACTTCTAAAAATGGCAAGCAAATTTGCTGGTTGGTAGGTGATCAAATACTATTTAATTACTTAAAAATCATGCAATGTGATTTTCTGTTTTTTTATTTTTAGATTCTGTTCGACAGTTGAAGTGTGCCTATGATAAAAACTACAGACCTCTCTATTCTTTCTAGGTGGGAAAACTTGCAAAATTGTCAGTTTATCAAATAGCTATTTTTCCACTGTATATAAAATAGCTGAGACTCTCAGCCAGCGAGCGCTGACGTCAGTAAGATTACTGCAGTTCATTGACTATGAACTGCGATCCACTGAAGTGCTGTCACCTTACTGATGTCACCACTCGTCACTGGAGGCACGTTCTCATGCTACTGTCAGTGAGTTTCGACTTGCGAACTCAGCTGTCGCATCATGCCACCACTCAACACACTATCTGGATTCAGCAGAGCTGGGGTTCGTCTTGCGACATCATCATTATGGATTATCTGCATTCAGGTGAGGATTGCTTTGCTTTTTTATTTTTATTTGGATCTTAATAAATGGGTAAAAGAGGGACAGAGACTGTTTTTTCCAAATAAAGGACTTTGTGTGTCTTTTTTACTTAAACTTACAGGGTTAGTAATGGGAGATGTAGCCATCTTTCCATTACTAAAACCTGGGCTTTATATCATCTGATATTACAAAGCTGACATCAACCCTAAATCCATTACCCCACTTGCCAATGCACCAGGTCAAGTGGGAAGAGCCAAGGTTAAGCTCCAGAATTGGCGCATCTAATGGATGTGCCATTATTGGGGAGGCTGAGAGCTGGTGTTCTTTGTCCATTATCCATGTCCCCTTCCTAGGCTATTTATATCAGCCCGCAGCTGTCTGCTTAGCCTTTGCAGGTTATTTAAATTAGGAGGGACCCAATGTCATTTTTTATTGGGATCCCCATTGTTAATAACCAGTAAAGGCTAAGTAGACAGCTATGAGCTGATATTAATAGCCTGGGAAGCTCCGTGTTTATTACCCCCTTCCCAGACTATAAACAATAGCCCCAAGCTGTTGGCTTTCCCTCAGCTGGTTAAGAAAAAAAGGCGCACCCCATGCCATTTTTTTTTATTTATTTAATTTATTTAATTCACTAAATATATGTACAGTAAGCTACACACATTGCACTTATTCTATATCTTAATTACATCTTTCTATATTCTATTCTGATAGTTCTTCTGTGAATTTACTGTATGCAGCTGATGAAATGTTAGGTTTCCTATGAGATGTGTCATGCGATTTTTTTTTCTCCCATCCACTGACTTACATTGGTGGTTATTTTACGCGCCCATACGCAGCATGCTGCAAATTTTTCCTCACCTCAATTCCAGGTGAGGAAAAACTTGCAGATGATCCCTGCTTAATTGAATAATATTCTGGAGAGTGCAATGCAAATTTTTTTCGCACACTGCACTCGCAGATTTTATAAGCAGATGTGAGCAAACCCTAAGGCTGTGTGCACACGTTCCAGATTTTTCACTATAAAAACGCGATAAAACCGCGAAAAAACGCATCAGTTAAGCATCCTATTAATAGAATGCAATCCACAATTTTTGGGCATTTGTTGCATTTTTTCCACGAAAAAAACGCATCGCGGAATAAAGCGCAGCATGTTCATTAATTTTGCAGATTTTTCGTGGATTTTCCGCTATTTAATACATTGGGAAGCTCTGGAAAAAAATGCGAAAAATCCGCACAAAAAACGTGCAAAAAACGCATGCGGATTTCCTGCGGAAAAGTCCAGTTTTGTTCAGGAAATTTCTGCAAATAAGCCTGACGTGTGTACATAGCCTTATAGTTCTGATTGTTCTGGACAATCGATTATGTGTACATATTCTTTTTTAAGAAAAAAAACCCTGTGTTTTAGTGGCAAAACACCTTTTCCTGATTTTGTTGTGCTTTTTTATGTTTTTTTTTTTTTTTACTTTTACACATTTTATTTAACTTCTTTTTTTTTACTTAGCCCCACTGTGGAACTTAAATATTTTTTGCTTTGATTTCTGGCCTCATACACTGCAGTACTCTTGAACTATAGTGCATGAGACCCGTTAGTTTTTCACTGACACAGCCTGTTAGACCCTGCTGATAGCAGGGCCTAAGAGGTCACTGTACCTCGGCATCGTTACTTGACCTTAAAAGAAAGAGATGGGTCCCTCTTTAACCATATCTAGATGCCACTGTCGCGCCTGAGAGCTCATCTTTTGCAGAGCAAGCTGTCAGTCAGATTGCCAGAGCGTGCCTATAACTGCTGCTTACAGTATAGTGAGCAGTACTTGCTCATGGGGAGATATACCATATTGTAGGTGCAGCCTGTGCAGCATCACAGGTGTACAAAATGTGAGGAAGCCGACTACCATCTCCAAAGCAGCAAGCTGCTTCTATCCCCAACATGTAAAGGGATGGATTATGTTAGACTATTGGACAGCTAAGGTGTGACAGATCATACAGGGGAAGGGGTGTGTTGACTTCACTCACCTCTGGGGAGGGGAGAGAATGACCCAGCAGGGATTGGCTCTCTGCCACCACTACTTACCCTAGATCAGTCATGGAACTGCACCGAGGGCAAATAGTCGCCGGAAAGGCTTCCCTTATAGGTACGAGTAGTGATGAGCATTCCGATACTGCAAATATTGGGTATCAGCCGATATTCACTGCATCGGAATTCCGATACCGAGTTCCGATATTTTTGCGTTATCGGAAATCGGAATCGGGAACCATATTCATGTAAAAAATAAAGAATAAAATTAAAAAATTTGGATATACTCACCCACCGATGGCCCCTGGCTCTCAGCGGTGCAACCGGCAGCCTCCGTTCCTAAGAATGCAGTGAGTGTAGGACCTGCGATGACGTCGCGGTCTTGTGATTGGTCGCGTAACCGCTCATGTGACCGCGACATCATCGAAGGTCCTTCACTCTGCATTCTTAGGAACGGAGGCAGACGCTTGCAGCGGTGACAGCCAGGGGCCGTCCGAGGGTGAGTATATCCATATTTTTTATTTTTATTCTTTATTTTTTACATGAATATGGATCCCAGGGCCTGAAGGAGAGTTTCCTCTCCTTCACACCCTGGGAACCATCCAGGATCGCTCCCTATTAAGTTCCGATATTTGTGTCCCATTGACTTGTATTGGTATCGGGTATCGGTATCGGCGATATCCGATATTTTTTGGATATCAGCCGATCCAATCCGATACCGATACTTTCAAATATCGGAAGGTATCGCTCAACACTAGGTACGAGTTATTGAGGCGCTCCCAGTGAGGGGGGTATATATCACCAGTCCAGGCTGGGGATATACAGTTCTGGCAAAAATTAAGAGACCACCACATCAAAACCCTGCCATGGGCAGCCCATTCTCCAGACCTGAACCCCATTGAAAACCTCTGGAATGTAATCAAGAGAATGATGGATAGTCACAAGCCATCAAACAAAGAAGAACTGCTTATTTTTTTGTGCCAGAAGCAGTGCGAAAGACTGGTGACAACCATGCCAAGACGCATGAAAGCTGTGGTTAAAAATCATGGTTATTCCACAAAATATTGATTTCTGAACTCTTCCTGAGTTAAAACATTAGTATTGTTGTTTCTAAATGATTATGAACTTGTTTTCTTTGCATTATTTGAGGTTTGAAAGCACTGTTTTTTTTTAATTTTGACCATTTTTCTTTGTCAAAAAAAAAATACAAAATTCATTGCTTGGAAATTTGGAGACATGTTGTCAGAAGTTTATAGACTAAAAGAACATTTTGCATTTTATTAAAAAATATATCTATAAAGAGAAAAATCAGACAAACTGAACATTTTGCAGTGGTCTCTTAATTTTTCCCAGAGCTGTGTATTTATAAATCTCTCGGCCGTCACTGGCAGAGTTCCTCACTAACACAGTACGGTATGCTGCCACCAGTTCCTTTGTTAGATATAAGCCCCATCCGACAACAGGCTTATATCGGGTCAGAAACCAACCCCGGGTAGTGTATAATAACCAACCGAGCGTGCAGACATGGGAATTTGTGAATTGAGATGAAAGAGCAGCCCAAGATTAATTTTGTTTAATCGACGAAAGGCGCACTAGAAAGATACAGGTGTATATATATATATATATATATACAAGAACAATATACAAGTATACAGTCAGGAGTGTAGTACAAGGGTAGGGTACAGATAGATTACAATTACTGTGTTATGTAGCATGTGACCACCGGGAGACCCTAATGAATCACAGGTCCAAAGCTTTATTAGGTAATTCTCTGGCCTCATCAGCTAACAGGCCTCCTGCCAGTAGAAAAAACTAAGTCCAAAATGAGGAGCTCCCTATTATCCCCTAAGCAGTTCCCTCCCACATGCTGTACCAACCCCTGGGCTGTGCAGCCTCTCGCCTCCCATTTCTGAGAGCATGGTTTTCTGGCCAGAACCATGAATGCCCATAACTTTCTGCCCAAAGCTCTGAATGGGACGGCGGCACCTCTGGATTCTGCTGGATTTTATCTGTGCAGGAAGACCAAATAGGGCTACATATTTCATTCCTGGTAGCTATGCTTTATAACTCAATAGTGCAGAGTTCTAGAGGTGGCTGCATGGTATGGGCTTGTGGGGAAAGGAATGCAGACTCCGATCATGTGCTCAGCTAGGTTCAGAGATATTGCATTCTTTTATTATAGGTCATTTTCTAGATTCAACATCTCAGGGCCTTGTGCTGTTGAGCCTGGAATCTGCGGTGCCAATATGTCTGTGTGTCAGCCTGTGTCCAACAAAGGAAGCCAGTTGGCTGGTAACTGCACAAGAGTTCACACCCCTGTGATAATTGCTGGACTTGGTGCTGGGGGACACAGGGTCTATGCCTTTTGCCCCCCCCCCCTTTTCCGGAGAGAGTTCCAAAGGCCTATTTGCTTGAGCTAATTAAAAAAACCAATGGACTGCCCTGTCCAAGGAAGTGCCTTCGCTGGATAATGAGGTCCCATTGTTTGATATGTATTTGACTTCCCTTTCGGCCTGGGGGGGATACCAAAGGTGGGGGCTGAGTTTGGTTCAAGTGTTTTTGGGCCAAACTGTATCTGATAGGGAACTCCACCAGATATCAAAATGATATCAATTAGATATCATTTTCCCATATCTCACATAAGGGCTCACTACTTTTCTTGCACAGTAGCCCTCTTTTGTTTGTGCATGACCCTGCTGTAGTAGCTCCATGCACACCACCATGACTGAATGCTGGAGGCTCCAGTGAGGAAATAAGTTCATTTTCTCCCAGTAGCAGCACTTTAAATAAAGCGCCCAGGCAGCATTGATGCAGGTAAATATAATTTTCTGAAGTGGCATGTTTCCTTTAATCTTTTGTTAAAATGTGTGTCAGCGATAATTTAGGGGTTAAACAGTACAAAAACACGACACTTGGATGAAAACTAACAGCACATGAATGGCATTCATTTTTATATATCGTGCAGTATTTTCTACACAGCAACAATTGGGATACGCTCACACATCTTACTGTTCCAGTGCAGATTTCCTCAATTACTCTGTGTTACATGCAGATTTGTGACAGATTTTGCTGTAGGACTGATTTGCTAAGGATTTTCCACAGCAAAAAAATCACAAGGAAATCCACAGCTGCACTGTCAGCACCAAAAATTGGAAATTTCAAAATGGAAATGTTGCAGTTTTGCCACATATTTAACCCTTTGCATGGCTTTAAAAATCTACAGCATAAAATTCTACAAATGTAAATCCTGCACTGCATGGCAATTTCTGCTACAGTTTCTTCTTGCTGGTCCTGTAATGCGCTGAGAATTCTCCGTCTGCAAATCCCCGTGGAAGATCATGAATCACGATCACACCTATGTGTGAATATTCGCCTAGAAGACTGTCCAGGTGATGGATTCCCTTGAAAGGTCAAGGATCCTTGTCACACAGCTTTGCCTACATTCTATGAAGATGTTCTGTGCATTACACCAAGTTATTTCATTATCAAATGACGAAGTTCGGCTTCTCTCCTTCTCTTTCCAGTCTAATGAATTCCATCTGTTCAGTTCCTCTACATTTTTAATCAAACAAATTAAAAAACTCACTTTGTATTTTTCTTTGAAACATACAGAGCAGTCAGCACATAGTGGAGTTGGAAAATAAGCAAAATCATGATTTTTTTTCCCCCTTCTTTCCTGCCACGCAGTTCATTTTTACTTTAAAAGCACTGTATCGGCAAATATGATGATGGCTGGAAGTCAATACGAGTTCAAGCCATAAAGTTAGATGTAACTTCGAAAGTCATAGTCACAAGGTAAAACAAGCCAGAGGGTGTTCTTACTACGAAGAAAACAACAATGCTACTTTATGTTGTGAAACTGCTTGTTTACCCAACTGGGTGTAACAAACAGCGTTTAGGGTTCAAAGAAAAGTGTATACATTTGATATAAGGCCATGTGCACACGTTGCGGATTCTGCTGCGGATTTTTCCGCTGTGGATTTGGAAAATCCGCAGTGCAAAACCGCTGCGGTTTTCACTGCGGATTTTCCTGCGGTTTCTTCTGCGGATTCCTCTGCGGGTTTTCAACTGCACTTTCCTATTGGTGCATGTTGAAAACCGCTGCGGAATCCGCAGAAAGAAGTGACATGCTCCTTCTTTTTTTCCGCAGCGGTTCCGCAATGAATTTTCCGCATCGTGGGCACAGCGGTTTTTGTTTTCCATAGGGTAACATTGTACTGTACCCTGCATGGAAAACTGCTGCGGATCCGCAGCGTCAAATCCGCTGCGGATCCGCAGCAAAAACCGCAAAGTGTGCACGAGCCCTTACTTGGAAATTTATGTTGTGTCTCATAAGTCAAACTATTTTTTTTATGTGAAACTGGAGAAGAAAATCAGACTTGGGAGATTGAAGGTCAATTAATTGAGTGCCAACAGAAGGGCTGGTGGTTCCATTATTGCAATGTAGTGCTGAAAAAAAGGCTGTTACATGTGTATAATATATCTGTGGTATAGAAAAAGGACATCAACAGACAATACAATCGACAAGGGGTTGAAAGAGTTGCATCACCAGCAGGGTTGGCAAACGTGAGTGGCAATAGATGGATACTGGCAATATTTTGTGCTTACATGACTCAAGTAGAAAGCAGAGTATGTCCCCAAAATATCACTATCTGAAAGGCATCCACAAGCCTGCTAACACATTCTACAGAAGGGGTAATGTACATTTTTTGAACAGTGATGAAATGGTTAGGTAGCCATGAAAGTTGATGAGTGTAATTAGCATTACTGGGTATTACACACCAGTCCTTTCTTCAACGCCAGCCCCTGCTACTTTCTTCTATGGCCACCTTCATTTGTTGTGGTCTACAGACAGGTTGCCCAGTTATGTAATCACCCATGGACGTTTATGGAGGCCTCTCTCAGCCGTGTGTATGAGCATTGCATAAGCTACTATTCTGTTAACCTGTGCTTTTGAGGTTGTCTCGTCAGTTCTCTCAGCTTGCTATCTTCTCTGTAAACTCCTGTGGTTTCTAGAACATGCATCTTCTCTCATATTCTATGCATTTTTGGTGCAGAATTGAAGGAGCATCTTTAATGTTCTTTTATAGTACAGAAAAGCTTTGTACCTTAAAAAAAAATATTTTTTTTTTACATACGGTTTTTGCATGTGTTTTTTTCAGGCTCCCCATAGAAGTCTATAAAGTAAAAAAGGACTAAACCACACAATTCAGCATGGACTTTAAATGCAATGGTTATCAGTCTTGAAATTGCGTCCAATTTGCTTGAGCAGTTGAGCGCATCAGAATTTCTGTGATAAAAAACAGAAAAAATGCCACATTAAAGCTATATGTGGACACGGACTAAATGTCTAAGCAAAATGGATGCAATCTACTGCCCTTGGTACGTTTAAAGATGCTGTTGAACTGTTTGGTAGAGGAGACATGAGGGTCAGTGGGTGTTCTCATCTGCTGGCCTGGCTGTCATTAGAAAGACCACATGGACCAGGGTTCATCCCACTAAATGCCCATACTCCTTTCCCATGGGCAGAATACTAGTCAGACAACACAGGGTGAGGGTAACACTGTGGCAACACTTTATTGAACCACTAATAGACATTAACATACAGTACAGTCCTAGCAAGTACATATGATGGTGATAATTACAGTCTCACCCATACGTTGGCTCACTGTAAATTAGAACATCTGTGACTTTGGGGCTTACAGGGCCAACTGCCCCAACCATTGGCACCCCGCTTTTGTCAAGCACCCACACAGAAGAGGTAGCGACATGCGAAGGAAGCTGACAGATTCCATTAAGATACATGGCCAGGTGACCCGATTGTCCCAACTTGGTTTCTCCAAACGTCTCCATGGGTTCAGTGATGAACAGTGGATCAAATCTTTATTCCTCCAGTTGGAACCATTGTTCCCTGGCTGCTGTTCTGTAGAGTCTAAAATCTGTATTTCCCTGGTTGAAGCCAAGGTGCCTTGGAAACTGTCGTGTAGAGTCTCTGGAAACAGAGGCAGATCCCTCTTTTGTAGTCAATAGCTCTTATTCAGGCAATTATCCACAACTTTGGTTGGAGGTTGGAAGTCATCTCTCATTGTTCAAGCGTTCAAATAACATACATATTTTGTCCTTCAATGTTTTCATAACAATGAGCTGCATGAACAGATACACTAGGTAGTCAGCAGGCAGTAACCAAATTAGCAAACATCAATTGTTCATTTAACCTGCACCTTTGTTCCTCAAAGATAGCAGAGCAATAAGCTGCAGAGATGGATATAATAGGTAGTCAACAAGCATTCAGCAAATCAACAAACATCAATTAAAGAGTCAACATTCAGGCTCGTATGAACAATGGCTTATGTCTCTTGGCTTACCGAAAAATATGTCCGGAATAATTAAGAATAAATGCTATGTTGTCACAGTGGTTTTGCTGCATTTTTTTCTGCGTAGACTTCTATGTTGAACAAATAAAAAGACTTGAATTTTTAAGTGCAGAATCAAAGCTGCTCTGTGCTATAAAAAAAACCCGTTAAAAACAATGCTTAAAATCAGCACGAAAACGCATCAAATAAACGGAAAATGCCATTAAAAAAATGCCACAAAAACGCAATAATCAGAGAAGAGCATTATTAAGTAGTCTGATGCAAACACCAGATAAAAAAACAGATAACATTTTCAGATAAAAAGCAGCAGACAAAATACGGCATTTAACCCCCTAACCCCCAACAGTGCTTTGCACGTTAATGACCAGGCCAATTTTTACAATTCTGACCACTATCCCTTTATGAGGTAATAACTCTGGAACGCTTCCATGGATCCCAGCGATTCTGACATCATTTTCTCATGACATATTTTACTTTACTTTACAAACTTCTTTGATATGACTTACGCTTATTTGTGAAAAAAATGGAAATTTGGCAAAAATTTTGAACATTTCACAATTTTCCAACTTTGAATTTTCATGCCCTTAAATCACAGAGATATGTCACATAAAATACTTAATAAGTAACATTTCCCACATGTCTACTTCACATCAACACAATTTTGTTACAAAACATTTTTTTGTTAGGGAGTTATAAGGGTTAAAAGTTGACCAGCGATTTCTCATTTTTACAACACCATTTTCTTTTTAGGGACCACATCACATTTGAAGTCACTTTGAGGGGTCTATATGAGAGAAAATACCCAAAAGTGACACCGTTCTAAAAACAGCACCCATCAAGTTGCTCAAAACCACATTCAAGAAGTTCATTAACCCTTCAGGTGCTTCCCAGGAATTTTTGAAATGCTTTAAAAAAAAATGAACATTTAACTTTTTTAACAAAAAATGTAATTCAGATCCAATTTTTTTATTTTTACCAAGGGTAACAGGAGAAATTGGACCCCAAAAGTTGTATTACAATTTGTCTTGAGTACGCTGACACCCCATATGTGGGGGGGACCACTGTTTGGGTTCATGTCAGAGCTCAGAAGGGAAGGAGCGCCGTTTGACTTTTTCAATCTAAAATTGGCTGGAATTGAGATCGGATGCCATGTCGCGTTTGGCGAACCCCTCGTGTGCTTAAACAGTGGAAACCCCCAAAAGTGACCATATTTTGGAAACTATACCCCCTAAGGAACTTATCTAGATGTGTGGTGAGCACTTTGAACCCCCAAGTTCTTCACAGAAGTTTATAACGTAGAGCCGTAAAAATAAAAAATCATATTTTTTCACAAAAGTGATTTCTCGCCCCCAATTTTTTATTTTCACAAGGGTAACAGGAGAAATTGGACACCAAAAGTTGTTGTCTAATTTGTCCAGAGTACACTGATACCCCATATGTGGGAGCAAACCACTGTTTGGTCGCATGGCAGAGCTCGGAAGGGAAGGAGCGCCGTTTGACTCTTTCAAACTAAAATTGGCTGGAATTGAGATCAGGATCAGGAGGAGCTACAGAGCAGTGAAAATGGTAGAAGACAAGACATCGCACAGAATGTGTGGAATTTGGGACATAGCCCTGACGTCCCGGGCCAGCAGGACAACTCCCTCAAATTCAAATTGAGACAGTCCCACTGGATCCATGATGGTTGGGAGCTATATATTTACCAGTGCCGTAACTATAAACTTTGGGGCCCCAGAGCAAAACTTCATAGTGGGGCCCCTCAACATTTCAATCACTAGAGGTTGTGCGGAACATGGTGAAGCCTGCTACGCATGATAGTCTCTCCTGTCCTCCGGGTGACATTGTCTGACAGGAATATAGATATAGAAGCTGGGTATTTTATGAGAAATTCAAGTATTAAAATACAATTTTTTACCATCAGTTTGGGGCCCCTTGGGTGGTTGGGGCCCCGGGGCACTGCCCCGGCTGCCCCGGTTGTAGTTACGGCCCTAATATTTACTCTCTAGACTGTACTGTAAGACCTCAAAATCTTATTTCTATCAATTATTTTCTATTGTCCTCCATATTATTTAGCCTGTTAGGTTTATGGCTTGTTCACTATCATCGTTAGGAGAGGCCGGGTGATGCAAATTTCCCAGCATTATAAAAACCCGGCCTCCTCAAACCTTGTACCAAAAAAACAGCAGCCATGGGTTCGTCTAAGCAGCTGTCTAGCACTCTGAAAATAAAAATGGTGGAGGCACACAAAGCTAAGAAGATAGCACAGCATTTTCAAGTTGCTTCAGTTTGAAATGTAATTAAGAAATAGTAGTTAGCATGAACAATAGAGATCAAGATAAGGTCTGGAAGACTGTCATGATCTCTGCAGGAGAGATCATAGCAAGCCTATAGAGGGACAAGCTCTCGGAAGATGGAACTATACTGACCATGAACTAAGCCTGCCGCGCAACTAGAAATAGCCAGGTAGCATTTCCTATTTATCGCTAGATGCCCAGCTCTGGCCTAAGACCTAAATAGCTAGCAGAGGGAAATATAAGACCTGGCTCACCTCTAGAGAAATATTCCCAAGAAGACAGTAGCCCCCCACATATAATGACGGTGAGTTCAGATGAAACAACAAACGCAGCAGGAAAATAGTCTTAGCAAATTTGAGGTCCGCTTACTAGATAGCAGAAGACAGATAGTATACTTTCATGGTCAGCAGAAAAACACTAACAAAACACCATCCAGAGATTACCTTAAACTCTGGCATTAACTCATAACGCCAGAGTAGCAATCCCTGATCAACGAGAGCTTTCCAGACACAGTAACAAAACTTCAGCTGTGAACTGGAACAAATAGGCAAAACAAAACATGGACAAAAGTCCAACTTATCTAGTAGTTGTCTAGAAGCAGGAACAAGCACTGAGAGGCATCAGATAACATTGTTGACCGGCAAGAAACCACCAGAGAAATGAGCTTAAATAGCGACACCCACTACTGATGGAACCAGGTGAAACAGGAAGGAGGATGACAAGTCCAATTCCACAAGCGGCCACCGGGGGAGCCCAGAATCCAAATTCACAACAGTACCCCCCCCTCAAGGAGGGGGCACCGAACCCTCACCAGATCCACCAGGGCGACCAGGATGAGCCCTATGGAAGGCACGAACAAGATCAGAAGCATGAACATCAGATGCATTGACCCAAGAATTATCCTCCTGGCCGTAACCCTTCCAGTTGACCAGATACTGGAGTCTCCGTCTGGAAACACGAGAGTCCAAAATTTTCTCCACAACGTACTCCAACTCACCCTCAACTAACACCGGAGCAGGAGGCTCAACTGAAGGTACAACAGGTACCTCATACCTGCGCAATAACGACCGATGAAAAACGTTATGAATGGAAAAGGACGCAGGGAGGTCCAAACGGAAAGAAACAGGATTAAGAATCTCCAATATTCTATAAGGGCCGATGAACCGAGGTTTAAACTTAGGAGAAGAGACCCTCATAGGGACAAAACGAGAAGACAACCACACCAAATCTCCAACACAAAGCCGAGAACCAACACGACGATGACGGTTGGCAAAACGCTGAGTCTTCTCCTGGGACAACTTCAAATTGTCCATAACCTGCCCCCAGATGTGATGCAATCTCTCCACCACCGCATCCACTCCAGGACAATCCGAGGATTCCACCTGACCGGAGGAAAATCGAGGGTGAAACCCCGAATTACAGAAAAACGGGGACACCAAGGTGGAAGAGCTGGCCCGATTATTGAGGGCGAACTCTGCCAATGGCAAAAAAGCAACCCAATCATCCTGGTCAGCAGAGACAAAACACCTCAGATATGTCTCAAGGGTCTGATTAGTCCGCTCGGTCTGGCCATTAGTCTGAGGGTGAAAAGCAGATGAAAAAGACAAATCTATGCCCATCCTAGCACAGAATGCCCGCCAAAATCTAGACACAAATTGGGTACCTCTGTCAGAAACAATATTCTCAGGAATACCGTGCAATCGGACAACATTCTGAAAAAACAGAGGAACCAACTCAGAAGAAGAAGGCAACTTGGGCAGAGGAACCAAATGGACCATTTTAGAGAAACGGTCACAGACCACCCAGATGACAGACATCTTCTGGGAAACAGGCAGATCAGAAATAAAATCCATCGAGATGTGTGTCCAAGGCCTCTTAGGAATAGGCAAGGGCAACAGCAGTCCGCTAGCCCGAGAACTACAAGACTTGGCCCGAGCACAAACGTCACATGACTGCACAAAGACTCGCACATCTCGTGACAGGGAAGGCCACCAGAAGGATCTTGCCACCAAATCCCTGGTACCAAAAATTCCGGGATGACCTGCCAATGCAGAAGAATGTACCTCAGAGATGACTCTGCTGGTCCAATCATCCGGAACAAACAGTCTATCAGGCGGACAACGATCCGGTCTATCCGCCTGAAACTCTTGCAAGGACCGCCGCAGATCAGGAGAAACGGCCGACAAAATTACTCCCTCCCTAAGGATACCTGTGGGTTCAGAATTACCAGGAGAGTCCGGGTCAAAACTCCTAGAAAGGGCATCTGCCTTAACATTCTTAGAACCCGGTAGGTATGACACCACAAAATTAAAGCGAGAAAAAAATAAAGACCAGCGCGCCTGTCTAGGATTCAGGCGTCTGGCAGTCTCAAGATAAATCAAATTTTTGTGGTCAGTCAATACCACCACCTGATGCCTAGCCCCCTCGAGCCAATGGCGCCACTCCTCAAACGCCCACTTCATGGCCAAAAGCTCCCGATTCCCAACATCATAATTCCGCTCTGCGGGCGAAAATTTGCGAGAAAAGAAGGCACAAGGCCTAATGACGGAGCAGTCGGAACCTTTCTGCGACAACACTGCCCCAGCTCCGATCTCCGAAGCGTCAACCTCAACCTGAAAAGGCAGATTCACATCAGGCTGACGCAACACAGGGGCAGAGGCAAAACGGCGCTTAAGCTCCTGAAAGGCCTCTACAGCATGAGGGGACCAATTAGCAACATCAGCGCCTTGTCTGGTCAAATCAGTCAGTGGTTTAACGACATCCGAAAAACCAGCAATAAATCGGCGGTAAAAGTTGGCAAAGCCCAAAAATCTCTGAAGACCCTTAAGAGAGGAGGGCTGAGTCCAGTCACAAATAGCTTGCACCTTGACGGGATCCATCTCAATGGAAGAGGGAGAAAAAATATACCCCAAAAAGGAAATTTTCTGGACCCCAAAAACGCACTTAGACCCCTTCACACATAAAGAATTAGACCGCAGAACCTGAAAAACTCTCCTGACCTGCTGGACATGAGAGTCCCAGTCATCAGAAAAAATCAGAATATCATCCAGATATATTATCATAAATTTATCCAGAAAATCACGGAAAATATCATGCATAAAAGACTGGAAAACTGAAGGGGCATTAGAAAGACCAAAAGGCATGACCAAATACTCAAAGTGGCCCTCGGGCGTATTAAATGCGGTCTTCCACTCATCCCCCTGCCTGATCCGCACCAAATTATACGCCCCACGAAGATCAATTTTAGAGAACCACTTAGCACCCTCTATACGAGCAAACAAATCAGTAAGCAATGGCAATGGGTATTGATACTTAACAGTGATCTTATTCAGAAGCCGATAATCAATACATGGTCTCAAAGAGCCGTCTTTTTTTGAGACAAAGAAAAACCCAGCTCCCAAGGGAGAAGAAGATGGACGAATATGTCCCTTTTCCAAAGACTCCTTTATATATTCCCGCATAGCAGCATGTTCCGGCACAGACAGATTAAACAAACGACCCTTTGGATATTTACAACCCGGTATCAAATCTATGGCACAATCGCACTCACGGTGCGGAGGTAACGACCCAAGCTTGGGTTCGTCAAAGACGTCTTGATAATCAGAGAGGAACTCAGGGACTTCAGAGGGAATGGACGACGAAATAGAAACCAAAGGTAAGTCCCCATGAATACCCTTACATCCCCAGCTCAACACAGACATTGCTCTCCAGTCCAAGACTGGGTTGTGAGACTGCAACCATGGCAATCCCAGTACCAAATCGTCATGTAAATTATACAGCACCAGGAAACGAATAATCTCCTGGTGATCCGGATAGATACGCATGGTAACTTGTGTCCAGTATTGTGGTTTATTATTAGCCAATGGGGTGGAGTCAATCCCCTTCAGAGGAATAAGAGTCTCCAAAGGCTCTAAATCAAAACCACAACGATTGGCAAAGGACCAATCCATAAGACTCAGAGCGGCGCCAGAGTCAACATAGGCGTCCGTGGCAATGGATGACAAAGAGCAAATCAGGGTTACAGACAAAATAAACTTAGACTGAATGGTGCCAATGGAAACAGACTTATCAAGCTTCTTTGTACGCCTAGAGCATGCTGATATAACATGAGTAGAATCCCCACAATAGAAACACAATCCATTCTTCCGTCTAAAATTCTGTCGCTCGCTCCTGGACAGAATTCTATCACACTGCATACTTTCTGGCGTCTTTTCCATAGACACCGCCAGATGGTGCACCGGTTTGCGCTCCCGCAGACGCCTATCAATCTGAATAGCCATTGTCATGGACTCATTCAGACCTGCAGGCACAGGGAACCCCACCATAACATCCTTAACGGCATCAGAGAGACCTTCTCTGAAAGCTGCCGCCAAGGCGCACTCATTCCACTGAGTAAGCACAGACCATTTACGGAATTTTTGGCAGAAAACTTCAGCTTCGTCTTGCCCCTGAGATAGTGCCATCAAAGTTTTCTCTGCCTGAAGTTCCAAATGAGGTTCCTCATAAAGCAAGCCCAAGGCCAGAAAAAACGCATCCACATCGCGTAACGCAGGATCCCCTGCTGGCAATGAGAAGGCCCAATCTTGAGGGTCACCCCTGAGCAAGGAAATCACAATCCTAACCTGCTGAGCAGGGTCTCCAGCTGAACGAGACTTCAGGGACAAATAAAGCTTACAATTATTTCGGAAATTCTGGAAGCTAGCTCTATTCCCTGTGAAAAACTCCGGCAAAGGAATTCTCGGCTCAGATACCGGAGCATGTACCACAAAATCTTGTAAATTTTGTACTTTAGTGATGAGATTATTCAAACCCGCAGTTACACTCTGGAGATCCATTATAGTCAGGTGCACACAGAGCCATACAGAGATTAGGAGGAGAGAGAGAAAAAAGACTGCAGCAAGGCAGACTGGAGGAAAAAAAAAAAAAAAAAAAAAAATTCCAGCAGACTTCTTATAACTCTCCTTTCTAAACCTGGGTCTTTAACACTTTATTGGCCGGTCAAACTGTCATGATCTCTGCAGGAGAGATCATAGCAAGCCTATAGAGGGACAAGCTCTCGGAAGATGGAACTATACTGACCATGAACTAAGCCTGCCGCGCAACTAGAAATAGCCAGGTAGCATTTCCTATTTATCGCTAGATGCCCAGCTCTGGCCTAAGACCTAAATAGCTAGCAGAGGGAAATATAAGACCTGGCTCACCTCTAGAGAAATATTCCCAAGAAGACAGTAGCCCCCCACATATAATGACGGTGAGTTCAGATGAAACAACAAACGCAGCAGGAAAATAGTCTTAGCAAATTTGAGGTCCGCTTACTAGATAGCAGAAGACAGATAGTATACTTTCATGGTCAGCAGAAAAACACTAACAAAACACCATCCAGAGATTACCTTAAACTCTGGCATTAACTCATAACGCCAGAGTAGCAATCCCTGATCAACGAGAGCTTTCCAGACACAGTAACAAAACTTCAGCTGTGAACTGGAACAAATAGGCAAAACAAAACATGGACAAAAGTCCAACTTATCTAGTAGTTGTCTAGAAGCAGGAACAAGCACTGAGAGGCATCAGATAACATTGTTGACCGGCAAGAAACCACCAGAGAAATGAGCTTAAATAGCGACACCCACTACTGATGGAACCAGGTGAAACAGGAAGGAGGATGACAAGTCCAATTCCACAAGCGGCCACCGGGGGAGCCCAGAATCCAAATTCACAACAGAAGACCAAGCAAAATTCCAGTAAGAGCTGCTCATAGGATTGCTAGAGAAGAAAATCAGAACCCCCGCTTGACTGCAAAAGACCTTCGGAAAGACTTAGCAGATTCTAGAGTTGTGGTACATTTTTCTACTGTTCAGAGAAACCTGCACAAATATGACCTTCATGGAAGAGTCATCAGAAGAAAGCCTCTCCTGTGTCCTCACCATAAAACTCAGAGTCCAAGTACGCAGAAGAACATATAAACAAGTCTGATGCATTTTAGACAATAGTCCCGTGGACCAATGAGGTTAAAATAAAACTTTTTTCCAACAATAATCAAAGGTATGTATGTATGAAAAGAACATAATCTTTTTCAAGGCACCATGTTAAGAAGTTTTACACCAGAAAACTGCCAAAATATCTTAATGAATCAGGGCCAGCATGATTGAAAGCAAAATTTAATAGTATAAGTTGTTTAAAAATTGTGACACAGTGTTGAAAAATTACCACCAGTGTATAAATATAGCCACAGTAGTATAATATTACCATCATAAAAAACCCCAAAACAATAATGTGATAAATGTACATATATATACTGTACTATACTGTCTACACATGAAAGCAATGTTAGTGTACTACAAAAAAGAATACAGTACATATTTTCTCCAAGAGATGAGTAGAGTTTATTTTTTTATTTAATCTACAGTGGCTGTTTTAACCTTCTTAAGGCTATATAACCAGTTTAAACAGTTTTTACTGCTAAAATACAATGAGCAAGATGAAACCTGACCATTAAGATGCAGGAAACAGAGACAAAGGGACATAAAGCAGTACCAGCATGGCTGAACCCTTAAGCAGGGCCACCATCAAGGCATTACTGCAATTACAGGTGTATGAGTCAAGGTGAACAAAAGCAAAGAGGGGGGTCCAGACGGGGTGAAACACGGTGTGCAGCCTGCCCTGAAGCAGCACAGCTGAGCCACTTTATAAATGGCCTTGCAGACTGCGTGCCACGCTGCGGCCTGGGCTAATTACCATATTTTGCAGATTATAAGACACAATCGAGTAGGGTCCTAGGTGGCAGGGTTGCTGCTACAGAAAGTTGGCGGAACCGGCAAGAGAAGCTGCTGAAGAGGTGGAGGTAGTGTTCGGTGGAGGCAGGAGTAGAGTGATGCTGTGGGCCTCAGGCTGGTAGGAAGTGGTGTTTGGCACTGCGGGGCTCTACCGACATTTTGAGAAAGCTTGGAGCCCCCGCACTTTCCATGCTTTTCAATGCAGTGGACTCCAGGGAAATGGCAGCTGAAGGCGGCGCTTGCCCGATTGAGATCTTGGGAGCAGCGGTGCGTGGGGCTCTGGCCTTTCAAAAAATGTTGGGGGAGCCCCCGCACTGTCGAACACCCCCTCCTACCAGCCTGGGACTCGCAGCATTGCCCCATTCCTACCACTGCCATCAGAAGCTTCCTGCAGCAACCCTAGGACTCCATTCCACCGCAGCCATTAAGCTGTATTTGGATTATAAGACACACTCCCATTTTCGCACTAAATTTGGGGGAAAGCAGTGTGTCTTAGAATATGAAAAATATGGTGCTTTGCTTTATTAATAAGCTCCCGGGGATCCAGTCATCCACAGCTGCAGCAACTTACATTTTATGGCCACATCAGAGTGCGCCAGCCGCATCTGACATCAGTGATGTCAGATGCTGCCAGCCCACCCTCTGTTCCTAAGCTGCTGGCACACCCCAAGCCCTTGCGGCACAATATATGTAGGACTTGAGGGCCTGAAAGTGATGAGATGTGCTTGCCCACTTGCCTGTCCCTCGCCCGTGCAACCTCCTATTCCCCCATCTGATCTTCCATTCACCCACTCACTAGCCCACCCACCAACTACTCTTCTTGAGCCCCCCTCTTTGCTTGTTCAGTGTGAAGTTGGAAGCCATCTCTACCTGCTGCCTGCCTGCAAACTACTAAGTACTACTAAGTTCTACTCTACTGACTGCTGCCTGTCTGCCTCAATAAGGTGCAGTTGCCTTTCTTAAAGCGGATATTATAGTCACCTAAACATTTTCTCATATACTGTACACAACATATTAGGGCCAGTTCACATGGCGGATCTTCAAGCAGTGGTTTGGCACAGATTTCCAGGCTGACATTCTGCTGAATATCCAGGGCATCCATTTCCTTCATGCCTCCAATTCATCTCTAAGGATGATAAGGATAGCGGAATGGCCGGTTTTAGCTGCAGCCCAGCTGAGAAAGGACCTGTCGTGTGAACTGGCGCTTACAAGCGAGTGGCTGCATGTATGCTCAATCAGCTGTTCCGCTCATTTCATGGGGCAATGAGATTTAAGGGGGTCCCGTTCTTGTGATCAGTGGGGGATCCCAGAAGTAGAACTTCGATTGATCCAGGCACAGGGGCCCCGTAACTCTGACTGCCCCCCTCAAATGGTTTGCTGGGTGCAGGCAGAGCTGGGGTGGAGCTTGGGCGGGCAGAGTCTCAATGGGGCCAGAAAATTTTGCCAGTAGGGGACCCTGAAATTCCTGGTGGCAACTTTGCCCTTAAGACCCAGGGAACCATGATACAGAGATGAACATTTTTGGAGACTAAAACCCTTGAGATCCAAGGACAGTGACAGAGATTGGTTCCTGGTGTGAGATTATGTAACGTAGCATAGTGTGAATGTATTGTATCCATACAGTTTTGTTTGTTTTAGCAATGTGTGAGAATAACCACTCATTTCAGTGCACCAACCATTATTATGGATTCTGTGCCACAATAGTTCAAGTTGTACAGAGTGTTGAACCATTTACATTTTTTGGTCAGTGAATGTTTTTTTTCTTTAAGGGGAACTGCTTGTAACTGGCCTACATTACAAGTCTTTCAAATTATAATATTTTATCACTTTACTAGAAATCTGACTTTTTTTCCAGCAGAAATACACTTTTCTGTAACGATCCAACATATGTACAGTATGAAGTCTTTTTTTACCCTTTAAAAACTTCATGTGCACTTTTTTGTACCTTACAAGATGATTTTGTTTTTTACATATTTGATTTGTAAAGATTTTCTAATTGACATCAAACCTTCTTGTATACTTAAGAAACGTGAGTGTTTAACCATACGTATCCATGATAGCCGTGAACATCTATAGGTATCCTGTGGCTGCGCTGAACAAAATATAAACATTTTTATGCCCTTCAGCTGAGATGGATAGCTGGAATTGTTCACATTGTTTCATTGCTATCATGAGGGTTTTGTATATTATGCATATTTTATAGTTGATATCATGTATAATTTATTTCAGAACAGTTTGTTCTTTTTCGATCATGGAGTTCATGTGATGTGGCGATATGCATGACTTTGTATTATGCAACACGAGTTGGGTCATTCTGTTACAGTAGCTGCTTTGTTTGTATGTTTTCCCAGGTATATATATTACAAATTGAGACTAAATATTACATTCTTATTCCACTCGCAAAATCACTTTTCTGTAATTTAACATTTCTTGTATCCTGCTGCTGGTCATTTACATATCAGGCCCTATGTCCACATCTTGTTATGTCTCTTTGGGCTCATACTCTTTTTTTTTTTTCATCTTCTTTTTATTGAGTTTACAGACATAACAACAAGGAAGGTTGTACATATTCTTAAAGAAATAGAGTTTAAGGGCATAATAAAAGGAAAAGTTGTACACATCTTTGAAGGAGCAGCATAAACATACCCCCCCCCCCTACCCTCCCAACCTCCCCCTCTTCCCTAACTTCTCCGCATTAATTTATTAAGTCAAGGTTTCAAGGTATAGGAGTGGATCCGCTGATTGTCTGAAGGATGTATCATTGAGTGTTCCCGGACAGTGTCCTGAGTTTGTCTCTGGTGTCTTGAGGGAGTGATGGTATGAACAGTGACCATGTACGTAAACATTTTCCAGTTAATTTTTCCTTACTGATTAGGGTATCAAGTCAATCCATCGGAAAAAGAAACATTATTCTGGATTGTATGAGTGATTTTGATGGTAGTAATGAAGTCAGCCAATGTTGCAGGATACTTTTTCTGGTAGCTGAGGTCCAGATTACCAACGTAGCCTTAATGTGTTTTGGGAATTTATATTGAGTAGTGTCTAAAATGTTAACGATAGCCCACTGCGGCGTGAGTGGAAATATAATCCCACAGAGATTCTGGAGTTCAGCATGAATAGACTTCCATAATTTTTGAACTTTGGTACAATCCCACATATGGTGATATATGTCAGTATTTCCCATACCGCACTTAGTGCAAACAAAAGTACCTGAAGGAGACATTTTTGTCTTGATGTATGGAGTAATATAAGCTCTATAAAGGAGTAACAGGGTCATGTCTGTATAACTACTAGAAGGGATAATCTTCCATTGTAGTACAGTGGCATCTAGTATGTCCCTGACCATAATGTCCTGTATGTCGTTAACCCACCGTGTAGGTCCTGTATTCTTGGCCTCCCATAACCACTTCAAGGGCAACATTGTATAAATGCTGCTTGTTGAGGCTATTTGCGTTCTGGCAGTCCTGAGGAAGCCATCTATAGTGTTCCTCCCTATCCATTCTCCTTTATCTGCTATGCTTTTTAGGGCTAGGATCCTTGTCTGAAGAAAAAGAAAGGGTTCGTTTACGAATGTCGGAAAACATTGTGCCACAACATCAAATGTAAGCATAGAGGATCTGTCATCTAGCAGGTCAGCTGCCAAAATGCAGCCTTGCCTAGCGAGTAATGTATAAGACAAGGGTGGGTTGCCTCTTATAAAGCCAGGGTTACCCAGGAATGGTACAAAGGGAGAGGAATCAGGTTTAAGATGACAGAGTCTCCTACATTTCCTCCAAGCTTGTATAGTCTGCCACAAGGTGGGGTGATCTTGTATATCTGTCGGAAGGTCATCATTGACCAAATGTATTAATGCTGGTAGTGAGATATGAGAGCTTAATTGTTGGTCTAAAAGTACATTTGCAAAATGTGAATTCCATCTTATCCAATCAATAATGTATCTGAAATTTGCTGCTAGATTGTACCTCCCAATATCTGGGAAGTGTATTCCACCCTCCTCCTTTGGGGCTTGTAATTTATTTAAACCTATACATGCTCGTTTTTCTTTTCCCCATATAAAATTACTAAAAGCTGTATTCAGGATTTTATTGTCTGCCTGTGACAACAAAAGGTGTATGTTTGAAAAACATACATAAGTTTTGGGAATATACCATTTTAATTAGATGGCATCGTCCCAAAAAGGATGCGGCAAAATGGTTCCAGGAGTTTAAAAGCTTAAGCATTGAAGTAATCAAGGGTTTAATATTAATGGTATAGTGATGACAAATCTGACGGAAGGTGAATGCCTAGATATTTGATGAAGGATGTGCACCATTGGAAAGGGAGTGTAGGATTGGTCAACTTCCCTTGTTTAAATAGAGCCAGAGCTTCGGATTTATTAGAGTTTATTTTTAAAGCCCGAACATTTGCCAAAATGGCCCAGGACCCTCATAATAACTGGTATTGCCTTAAGGTACCTTCACACTAAGCGACGCTGCAGCGATACAGACAACGATGCCGATCGCTGCAGCGTCGCTGTTTAGTCATTGTGTGGTCGCTGGAGAGCTGTCACACAGACGGCTCTCCAGCGACCAACGATGCCGAAGTCCCCTGGTAACCAGGGTAAACATCGGGTTACTAAGCACAGGGCCGCGCTTAGTAACCCGATGTTTACCCTGGTTACCATTGTAAATGTAAAAAAAAAAAACACATACTCACATTCCGGTGCCCGGCGTCCACTTCCCTGCACTCCTCCTGCATCCTATGTCAGCGCCGAACATCTCCGGCATCTCCCACAGAGCAGAGCGGTGACGTCACCGCTCTGCTTTACGTACGGCACTTACACAGGATGCAGGAGGAGTGCAGGGAAGCGGACGCCGGGCACCGGAATGTGAGTATGTGTTTTTTTTTTTTTTACTTTTACAATGGTAACCAGGGTAAACATCGGGTTACTAAGCGCGGCCCTGCGCTTAGTAACCCGATGTTTACCCTGGTTACCAGTGAAGACATCGCTGGATCGGTGTCACACACACCGATTCAGCGATGTCAGCGGGAGATCCAGCGATGAAATAAAGTTCTGGACTTTCAGCAACGACCAGCAATCTCACAGCGGGATCCTGATCGCTGCTGCGTGTCAAACACAACGATATCGCTATCCAGGATGCTGCAATGTCACGGATCGCTATCGTTATCGTTGTAAAGTCGCTTAGTGTGAAGGTACCTTTAGTTGGATTTGAGATAAATAACAGGATGTCGTCAGCAAATGACGCAATTTTAAGTGGGGTGGGCCCAAACTCAATGCCTCTATACATTGGTAAATTTTGAAGGTTAATAAAGATTATTATTATTATAAGGTTTCTAAGCAGTGGGTCCAGGGCTATGTTAAAAAGTAAGCCTGATAAAGGGCAACCTTGACGGGTACCCCTCTGGATGTCAAATGCGGGAGAGAGTATGCCATTTATGGCCAGCCTGGACATCGGGTTTCTATATATCGCTTTGATTGTCTCGCAAAACCATGAGCCAAAATTCCTGAATGCCAGGACATCAAAAAGATAGTCCTAGGCCACCCTAATAAATGCTTTGTCGGCGTCCAGACTGACCACAATAGATCCCAGGCACCCATGAGTTTTTCCATAAGAAATAGCCCCCAGAGCCGTCCGTATATTGTACGTTATAGATTTACCGTGAATAAAGCCAATCTGCTGAGGTAGCATCAGCTTGGGAATTATTTGTTGAACTCTATTTGCAAGTATCTTAGTGAAAAGTCTGAGTACAAGAGTGAAATTGGCCTATAACCCTCCACCCGTGAAGAGTCTTTGCCTGGCTTGGGGAGTACTATTATATCTGCTTCATTAAAGCGATCCGGGAGTTGCCCAGTCTGAACCACCTTATTGAAAACTTCAAAAAGATGTGGACCCACCAATCCCCCCCAAAATAATGTAGTACTCATTGCTATACCCATCAGGACCTGGAGACTTAGAGAGCTTCATGGTGCTAATGGTTTGGATGACCTGCGCAGGAGTTATAAGGCGTTAAGAATTTCCCGATGCTCATCTGTCAGTAGAGGTGCCACATCCAATTAAAAAAACTTGAAACATCATCCCCTTCCCTTGTCTCTGCTTTGTAAAGAGAGTCAAAAAATGACCTAACTCCTCTATGATTTCCTCATTTCCAGCTAAGACTACACCATTCCCACCCCGAATTTTGTGGACCTTTGTTGCCTTTCTATATGGTCTAGTAAGAGATGCGAGTAACCTCCAAAACATACAACTCCACAATCTCATTCCCACTTCAAGAAACATACTTTAAAACTATTAGTAATTGGTACCTTACTCCGGCAAAATTAGCACACTTCGATCCTTCAAACTCATCCTCACCCCTTTGCTGGAGAGACTGCGGCTTCAAGGGAGACCTATTACATATGCTTTGGGAATGTCCTAGAGTCAAAATAGTCTGGTCTTGGATCTCTACCACTCTCAATAAACTCTCTAACAAAACTTTAACCCTCACCCCTCAAATGGCCCTTCTTTCCCTTAACTTGGACGAACTAGACTTGGCACTCCAACCCATTTTTATTCATCTTTGCCTTGTAGCAAAAAATCTCATCACTTTCCACTGGAAAAACAAAATACTCCCAAATCCAGAGGCTATCCTACACCTAGTCCAGCAACACAGATCACATGAACTGAAATTTGCTTTGATTAGCAATCAGTTTGCAAGATTTTACAAAAAGTGGAACAAATGGGACAAGGCCTTTCCGTCCCCCATTACTTAATTCCCTCACCACCAAATTCTAGGTGCAATACCATTTATTTTTATATTCCGTGCACTATCTAACGGTTCAATCCTTGTTAAATATTTGCTCACATATGATTGGCCTTAATTGGCTTGCAATCTCTCGTTTGTTTATTCGTCTATGCGTTGGTTCGCAGTTGTTTCGTTTAAACCTTATGACCTGGACATTATGTACCCTATAAGTGTATATCACTGTTGTTATATTGTTGCATTGCTATTTTTCCCTATGCCCCTCCCTTCTTTTTCCCCTCCCCCATATTACCCCTTTTTCTCCCTCCCCCTCCTCCCCTCCCCCCCCCCCCCACCGTCATATCCCGCCCTTATTCCCTTTTCTTGCCTGTTATTTTAAAATCCAAATAAAATCTTTGGAAAAAGAGATGCGAGTAACTTACCCGGTTTGTTGCCCCACTTAAAAAATGTTTGCTTTTGATAATCAATATTGTAAGTGACTCGTTAATGAGCTAAGGCATCTGCTGCCTCTTTTGCCTCAAGGTATTGTTTTTTGTAAGGGGTGTAATATTTGATTTAACATTTTTATATGCTAATGTCAGAGATTTCTGTGCCTCCTGGGGCTGCTCTAGTAATACGAGATTATCTGCCCTCTCAACACTGCTTTAGAAGTGTCCCAGAAAAGATGTGGTGTTTCGCTATGTATTTGGTTATCTAATTTGTAGGTTTCCCATGAAAATTGTAGAGATTTTCTGAAATCTTCTGAGTGGTATAGATATGAAGGAAACCTCTATTTCCTATAAAAATGAATTGGATTAGTAATCTGAGTTTAAAAGTTATCGGTGCATGGTCTGAAATATGGATGTCTAGGATATCAGTTTGCAAGATCTGTGGCATCAGTAAAGAACCCAACAACCAGTAGTCAATTCTAGCATGAGAATCGTGCGCATGTGAGTAGTGAGAAAAATCTTTCTCAATAGGATGCTGTACTTTCCAAACATCTAGCAACCCCAAGTGATCCAAGAGAGATTGTATAAGTTTCCCCTGTGTGGATATGTGTGAAAACTGAGGATTGGATTTATCCATATCAGTGTCATGTATCTCATTAAAATCTCCGCCCACAATCATGTCGGATGTGTCCCAGCCCGTGATCTGTTTCAATGCTTTAGCTTGGAAATGTGGATCTGGCGAGTTTGGCACATAAATGTTAATTACACTGTAAGTCATCCCCTCTATGGCGAGTTTGACACAGACAAATCTCCCTGAGGGATCTTTGATCACATAAACTACTTCAGGTCCAATGTTTCTGAAGCGCCCGCTAGGGCCTAGGGGATGCTCGGTATCGGGTCTGGTGGTCGTTAAAGGGGTAGTCACAGTGACAGCGACCCGGTCCATGGCCCTGGGCGTCCAAGTTAAAGGGAAAGTCTTTAAAGGGGTTGCTTTGAATAAAGAATGTTCGTGACGCCACCTGTGGTATTCAGTCAGAGATGACCGATGCTGCTTAAAGGGGTCCACTGAGGATGATAGTACTGCATCATGTGATGGTATAGCTTCCTACAGGTAAAGCTTGATCCCCAGGGCTCCCGGTGTAGTGGGTAAAGATGACAGACAGTGTAGTGCCGGGAAAGAATCGGAGGACACAAGGTTGCAGTCTCTTTAGCTTTCACTGGTGGTATACAGCCACAGTCCAGGGTACGCATCACAGGTGATGAAGAGGTCCGGGCAGCCTGGAAGCAATTTGGAGCCCTCTTAGCCAGGTGGGGGTAGGAAGCCTTCCCTACTGCGCTGTAATGTGCGTCCCTTGCTGCCTAAGGCTTCTCACAAGGTCATCTCTCTCTCTGTCCTAGGACAGTACCCGCATGGCAGGCAATGCGAGCCTTTATATTCGGGTGTACTTGTGGACAAGCGACTTTTAATCTCCTGCCCTCTGGTTTCTGCTGTGGGGCATACAGTCCCACACAGCCTCGGACTCCCGGTGTCCAGTTCCTGCACTTCAGCATGGAGGGAGCCCAGTCGCAGCTCCCCTCCAGCTCCTCACTTCTCCTGTCCCCCTTCACACTCTCTGAAAACTAAACTCCTCCTCCAAGCCAGAACATATATAGGGAAGTTCCCCTGAAACTGGGTCTAGAGCACCCCCTTCTGGCCTGGAGTCAGAACATGTTGCGTGTATGTGCTACCTGTTAAAGGGATCCTCCTCGCTTCCAGGCATGGCATCACCCTCCCCGAGAGGAAGGTAATACCACTGTGGTAACCAAACTCCTGGGGGGGCCACATTTCTATTAATCAAAATAGCGGCACTTCTCTGTTTCCTCGTGAAGGAAGCCTCTGCACATAACGTAAATTTTTTACTAGAAAATATCAGATGGTTACCCTTCACCCAATGGGTTTCCTGGAGAAGAACAATATGGAAATTCTCACAATGCAAATAATTTAAGGCTTTTCTCCATTTGACTAGGGAATGTAGACCATTAACGTTACATGAACACCACAAAAGAGACATCACAGTAGACTTCTCTTGCTCAGTGATATCTGCCATTAACCCACTCCAGTACATGAAATTAGATTGATTTTAACCAAAACATGAAATTGGGATCCCTGCCTATCCCAGCAAGTAGACCCGAGAATCCCTGAGTTGCTAATTACCTGAGGTTGAATGCAGAGACCCTCCCCCCCTAATAGCGTCCCTAACCATAACATTTTTAACTGCAAACATAACCTGGGCTCTCCCTTTAACCTGCATTGCAATATATTATACAGAATTTGGAAAGCAACAAATATCAACAACATAGCAAACTATTGTCAGTCGCCATCACCTTATGTGGATTATAATAGTGTCACTAGGTAGGCCACACTAGATGCAGCTCACGGAGGTTGAGTGGCCTCTTGGCCAAATTTCAGGGTTTTCACTGGGTCATCAAAGACCCGGCTTTTCCCCGATATGTTGAAGCGCAGCACCAAAGGGTATTGTAGGCCAAATCTAATGTTCTTATCTGCCAAAATCTTACACATTGGGTTAAAGATTCTGCGTTTGGCCACTACCAAGGCCAAATAGTCCTGAAACATCAGAACCTTGTGGCCATCATAGGAGAGTTGTGATTTATTTCTGTAGGCAGTAAGTAGACGAATATTGTCCTGATAGTCGAGGACCTTAAATAAGACTGGTCGAGGTTTATCATTTTCTCCTCCTCTCGGTGGGCCTATTCTGTGTGCCCTTTCAACAGCAATCAATCCTGATGACGAGTGGATGTCCAAAGCCCCTGGCAGCCACTCAGATGTCAACTTTAGCAGCTCAGAGGGGTGAATCGATTCCGGAAGTCCCACCAATTTCAGGTTGTTGCGTCTAGATAGATTTTCCAAATCGTCCACTTTGGTTTGGAGCTCCATGATGACTTTCTCCCTTCTCTCTAGACGATCCCCCGTCTCCCTGGTGGTATCCTCCAGATCTGAGATACGTTGCTCAGCCTCAGCCAGGCGGGTGCCCTAATTGTTTACTTGTGACTAGTGTTGAGCATTCCGATACCGCAAGTATCGGGTATCGGCCGATACTTGCGGGTATCGGAATTCCGATACCGAGATCCGATACTTTTGTGGTATCGGGTATCGGTATCGAAACAACATTAATGTGTAAAATTAAGAATTAAAATAAAAAATATTGCTATACTCACCTCTCCGACGCAGCCTGGACCTCACCGAGGGAACCGGCAGCGTTCTTTGCTTAAAATGCGCGCTTTTACTTCCTTCCGTGACGTCACGGCTTGTGATTGGTCGCGTGCCGCCCATGTGGCCGCGACGCGACCAATCACAGCAAGCCGTGACGTAATTTTCAGGTCCTCAATGCCTAATTCTAGGCATTCAGGAATTTAAAATTACGTTCCGGCTTGTGATTGGTCGCGTCGCGGTCACATGGGCGACGCGACCAATCACAAGCCGTGACGTCACGGGAGGCAGGAGACGCGCGCATTTTTAAAATTACATCACGGCTTGTGATTGGTTGCGTGCCGCCCATGTGACCGCGACGCGACCAATCACAGCAAGCCGTGACGTAATTTCAGGTCCTCAATGCAGAAATAGGCATCAGGACCTGAAATTACGTCACGGCTTGCTGTGATTGGTCGCGTCGCGGTCACATGGGCGGCACGCAACCAATCACAAGCCGTGACGTAATTTTAAAAATGTGCACGTCTCCTGCCTCCCGTGACATCACGGCTGGTGATTGGTCGCGTCGCCCATGTGACCGCGACGCGACCAATCACAAGCCGGAAAGTAATTTTAAATTCCTGAATGCCTAGAATTAGGCATTGAGGACCTGAAAATTACGTCACGGCTTGCTGTGATTGGTCGCGTCGCGGCCACATGGGCAGCACGCGACCAATCACAAGCCGTGACATCACGGAAGGAAGTAAAAGCGCGCATTTTAAGCAAAGAACGCTGCCGATTCCCTCGGTGAGGTCCAGGCTGCGTCGGAGAGGTGAGTATAGCAATATTTTTTATTTTAATTCTTTATTTTACACATTAATATGGATCCCAGGGCCTGAAGGAGAGTTTCCTCTCCTTCAGACCCTGGGAACCATCAGGGATACCGTCCGATACTTGAGTCCCATTGACTTTTGTATTGGTATCGGGTATCGGTATCGGATTAGATCCGATACTTTGCCGGTATCGGCCGATACTTTCCGATACCGATACTTTCAAGTATCGGACGGTATCACTCAACACTACTTGTGACATTATAGAGTCTATTTAGGTTTGAAAGATAGCAAATTTGGAGTCTATTTCAGGTATGAGGAGCTCCATTATGACTTCAGCTATAGAATGTGAGGTCTCGCTATCAGTATCAGCGACAGATTTAGGTGAGGAGGAACCCTGTTGGTTTCGAGATGAGGTTCAGCCTCCTTTAGTTTACTTGCCTACGAATTTATCCATGACCAGTGACATTAATTATGTAACAAAAAGGCGGTGTTGTCGTATTTGAGTATCGTTTACATCAGAAGCTGTGATATAGTAAGTAGCTCACATAAAGAGCAGGTGGAGTAACAAGCTTTCACTGCTGACCCCGACTCACAGGAGTTAAACAGACTTTGATCTTTAGGAGAAGAATTATACAGGCCCAGAGTAGTATTTACAGTGACTTGTGTCCTTTAAAGCAGATTCTTGTGATGTCCTATGGTGATAGGACCACAGGGAATTAATTATATAGCAAAAAGTGGGTTAGCCTTTCCTCAAGGCTTCACGTTGTATACAGTCTCTGCCAACACCAAGGGTTAAATCACCTTTTGTCCTCTGAAGAAGATTAGTTTGTCTTATGATGGGGGGGACTGTTCTGTCTCCACCATCTAATTTGTTGCCTCCAATTATTTGTTTGCATAATCGCAGTTTCTCAGTATACAGTATTGATATATTCATGCCTTTATTCATCTGTAGTGCTTTGGCTCCCTCTAGCGGTCAGAGATATGTTGACTGTTCTATTTTTCTGCTATGTATTTTTTATGTCTGATCCTCCTTTGCAATGCATTATGGTAGCTCAGCCCACATTTCCCTCCAGTTTTCATTCACTTCCTCTAGTTTGCCTTCCAGGGAAGACGCTTACACTTCATTCCCCTTGCGATTGCATTGCCGGTATGTCTTTATGTTTTTTCTCTAGATATTTCTGCTCTATATTAGCCTAGCTTAACCAGTTGCACTCCTAGTTCAGTTACTAGCCTTCTAAATGTAATGCATAATGTTTATCATGTGTAGTATGTATCGTTCTATACCATGTACTGATTCCATGTATATCATTGTTCACAGTTTCACCGCATCAATATACCAATACGTTTAATAAAGCACAGACTCAACCACAGTCTCCTTATTGGACCCGGTATAGCGGTTTAGCTGACTGGATAGCTACATGAGCCTGCCTCATTTAGTGAGGACAGAACAGTGAAACGGCAGCCATCCAACTAGTGGGATTCAAGTCACCGGCTACTCAGAGACTAAATACAGCTACAGCAATCTCTGCACAGCCAAGCACTTTCCCAAGACACCATGTCTCACAAATCGCACAGAACAAGATCTGTTACTTCCGTTTCCTCATAGACAACATCCATCACCAGCGCGGTTGCCATTGCCCGCGCAAATGCTGAAGCCGCCAAAATACGAGCGAGCTTTGCTGACCAAGAGATGCAACTTAAATTAGAAAAAGCACGCCTAGATGATGAAGAGAGAAGGTCACGCTTAGAGAGAGCCGACCAAGAGAGAAGGATGCAGTTAGAAAAGGCACGTGTGGATGCCGCCTTAGAAAGCCTAGCAGCAAAAAGGGAAGTTGCCGCAGCCCTCGCTGAAGCGGAATCGCTAGAAGCCGCGCAAAGCCCCAAGCTGCATAGCCAAAGCAGTACGTCAAGTCTGGAGTTTCCACTACAAGACACACCACAACGCACATCTCAGTATGTTAATGAACTTCCTGATCCAAACTATAACCCTGAACCAGCACCAGAACGAGAATACGACATCTCCAGCGAAGTGAGCGAGAGTCACCACGAGGCTCAGCTCCAGGACAGAAACAAACTCGAAAACGTGAGACAAAACGACTCTGCTAATGACTACCTTGCCCCTCACCAGGTAACCAACGTGGATCACCCTGCTGACACACCGTACGTCAGACCGAAGCAATACGACACCGGCTGGCGCCACCCTGAGGACACTAACAGGTATGAACGCACCTCACATCACTATCAGGGCGATCCATCACCAGTGTACTCCACCGACAACCGGTTCACAACAGAATTTGCCAAGTTCTTCACACGACGTGAACTGGTTGCCAAGGGACTCATGAAATTCACTGACCAAGCTGAAGGTTACAGAGCTTGGAAAGCTTCCTTCCAAAATGTCATTAGAGACTTGGGGCTACAACACAGGGAAGAGATAGACCTGTTAGTCAAATACCTGGGAGGAGAGTCAGTCAAACACGCAGTAAGGATCAGAGACATTAATATAAACCGCCCTGAGACCGGCCTCAAAGAGATCTGGAAGAGGCTGGATGAGTGTTACGGCTCAGCAGAAGTAATAGAAAGAGCCTTGTTCAAAAGAATCGATGACTTTCCTAAAATTTCTAACAAAGGTCTCCAGAAACTTAGAGAGCTAAGCGACCTACTAAAGGAAGTCCAAGTTGCCAAATACGAGGACGACCTACAGGGACTTGCATTTCTCGACACAGCCAGAGGTGTTAACCCTATAGTCCAGAAGTTGCCCTACAATCTACAGGAGAGGTGGCTCACACATGGTTCCACGTACAAATACAAACACAGTGTTCCATTTCCCCCCTTCTCCGTTTTTGTAGACTTTATACACCAACAAGCGAGAATTAGAAACGATCCCAGCTTTGACTTTGCAATGCCATATGCCACACCGTCACCACCTGCAAATCCACGCAGAACATCTGTGGCAGTACACAAGACTTATGTTTCTTCTCCAGGTTCTAATTACAGGTCTGCTGGCTGCTCCCAATCAGAGACAAAGGTGCAGGACCCTGACAAGCAGTGCCCACTTCATCAGAAGCCTCATCCTCTCCTGAAATGCAGAGCCTTCAGAGGAAAATCTATGCCAGACCGCAGAAGCTTCCTGAAAGAGAACGGTATCTGCTACAAGTGCTGCTCGTCCACAACTCATCTCGCCAAGGACTGCAAGGTCAGTGTAAAATGCACAGAATGTGGCACCACAGACCATAACACTGCTCTACACCCAGGCCCAGCTCCATGGAGTGCACAAAACACGCCAGCTGACAGTGAGCATGGCGGGGAGGAAAGGAACACTGATACAGCTACGCCAGAGATCACTTCACAATGTACCGAGGTCTGCAAAGGGACAATAGACAGTAGGTCCTGTTCAAAAATATGCCTTGTCAGAGTATACCCAAAAGGCCATAGAGACCAGGCTGTAAGACTGTATGCTATCTTGGATGATCAAAGTAATCGATCTTTGGCTAGATCAACTTTCTTTGACCTATTCAACATCAAAGGGCCAAGCACTCCCTACTCATTAAAGACATGTGCAGGTACTGTGACAACAGCAGGCAGGAAAGCTACAGACTACCAAATCGAGTCATTAGACGGACAATTCTGCCTACCACTACCTACGATCATCGAATGTAACCAGATCCCAGACAACAGATCTGAAATCCCTACGCCAGATGTAGCAATCCATCACGCTCACTTAAAGCAAATAGCACACCTTATACCAGAACTCGACCATCAGGCCCAGATAATTCTGCTGTTGGGGAGAGATATCCTGCAGGTTCATAAAGTGAGACGTCATATCAATGGACTCCACAATGCTCCCTATGCCCAAAAGCTAGACCTAGGATGGGTCATAATTGGCAACGTATGCTTGGGACGCATGCACGCCCCATCTTCTGTGACAAGCATGCTGACAAATACATTGGAGAAAGGACGACCATCTCTGTTTCAACCTTGTAACAATGAGTTCCATGTCAGGGAACTGCCACACAGCATCCAACTGCCCAATCATTTAATAGACTTTACTCACGACAGCAGTATAGTGTCGGGAAGCTATGAGGATCAGTTAGGGTGCACAGTCTTCCAGAGAACTAAACAGGACAACCAAGTGGCAATGTCGGTAGAGGACAAGTTGTTCTTAGAGGTAATGGACAAGGGACTCGTTAAAGATGAGACCAACAGCTGGGTCGCACCTCTTCCCTTCAAAACCCACAGACCACGTCTACCGAACAACAAAAATCAGGCATTACAACGTTTCTCCTCTCTCAAACGTAATCTGCAAAAGAAACCAGAGATGAAAGATCACTTTTTCTCCTTCATGTCAAAGATTTTTGAAAACTGTCACGCAGAACTAGCTCCCACTCTCAAAGACTCTGAAGAATGCTGGTTCCTACCCATGTTCGGAGTATACCACCCTAAGAAACCAGGCCAGATTAGAGTCGTGTTCGATTCCAGTGCCAAATTTAATGATGTCTCCCTAAATGACGTTCTACTAACAGGACCAGACCTCAATAACAAACTGCTGGGAGTACTTATGCGCTTCCGTAAGGATTCCATTGCCTTCATCGCTGACATCCAGCAAATGTTCCATTGTTTCCTTGTGAGAGAGAGAGACAGGAACTTCCTAAGATTCTTCTGGTACAGAGACAATGATCCTACTAAAGAAGTCACAGAGTACCGCATGAGAGTGCACATCTTCGGCAACAGTCCTTCCCCTGCCGTCGCCATTTACGGACTCAAAAGGTCAGCTCAGGAAGGAGAAGCAGAATACGGAGAAGATGTCAGAAGATTCATAGAAAAGGACTTTTATGTCGACGACTGTCTCAAAGCAATGCCTTCAATTGAGACTGCCATCAGTCTTCTCAGGAGAGCCCAGGACATGCTTGCCTGCTCGAACCTTAGGCTTCATAAAATAGCCTCAAACAGCCAAGAACTCATGGAAGCGTTCCCTTCTCAGGACCTATGTAATGGTCTCAGAGACCTGGACCTGGGGTCAGACCCCGCACCAATGCAACGCAGCCTTGGGCTTCTCTGGAATCTACAGTCAGACACTTTCACCTTTCAGGTCAACCAGGAAGAAAGGCCTTTCACACGTAGAGGCGTCCTGTCTACCATCAACAGTCTGTACGATCCCTTGGGTTTCGCAGCTCCTGTTACTATACAAGGCAAGGCCCTACTAAGAGACTTAACTAGGGAAACATCTGACTGGGATGCACCTCTGCCACCTGATAAGAGGATCCAGTGGGAAGAGTGGAAGAACTCGTTAGCGGCACTCTCCAACCTGAATGTGCCAAGACCATACGCCCCTGTGCCATCTACTGAAATACAAAGCCAAAGACTGTACGTATTTGCAGATGCTTCTGTCAAAGCGATTGCCGCTGTTGCCTACCTGAGAACTGTAGATTCCAAATGTCAGTGCCACATTGGTTTCATTATGGGAAAGGCCAAACTCGCACCACAACCAGAGCACACTATACCCAGGTTAGAGCTTTGTGCCGCAGTCCTAGCCATTGAGTTAGCAGAGTTCATCACATCCGAAATGGATATCGACCTGACACAGGCCAAGTTCTACTCGGACAGCAAAGTAGTCCTGGGATATATCCACAACGAAACCAGGCGATTCTACGTTTATGTCAATAACAGAGTGCTACGAATCAGGAGATCAGTTCATCCAAAGCAGTGGCATTACATACCCACAGACCAGAATCCTGCAGATCATGCAACTAGAGCAGTTGACGCAAGTCGACTAGGAAGCACAACGTGGCTGTCAGGACCAAAATTATTGCACATTGAGGAATGTTTTCCAGACACCTTTGAACTAGTAGGAGAGGACTCAGATGTTGAAATCCGCCCTCAGGTGTCTACACTTCATACAATGACCTCTGTCATCCAGCTTGGATCTTGCAGGTTCGACAGATTCTCAAGTTGGAAGTCACTTACTCGAGCTATTACCTGCCTGACTCATATAGCTCGCTCATTCAAGACCACCAGAACTTGTGGCACAGAAAAATGTAAAGGTTGGCATCTTTGTAAAAATACCTATGTTACCTCCGACTTAGAGTTCTCTAGAAATCACATCATCCTCACTGTTCAAAGAGAATCCTACTTTGCAGAAATCCAATGTCTTATCAACAAAGCTCCAATACCAGTGAGCAGCGTATTGAGAAAACTCGACCCATTCATCGACAACAGTGGCCTACTGAGAGTAGGAGGCCGACTCAAAGAAGCTGAGATGGGGTTTGTGGAGAAATTCCCTCTTATACTTCCCGGAAAATGTCATGTTGCCTACCTAATCGTACAACATTACCACAATCTGGTCAAGCACCAAGGAAGACTATTTACTGAAGGAGCCATCAGGTCTGCCGGTGTGTGGATCGTTGGTGCAAAGAGACTCATCAGTAGTGTCATCTACAAATGTATTACCTGCCGTAAGCTTCGTGGTTCGACTCAAACTCAAAAGATGGCTGACCTACCAGCAGATAGACTCAGCCCAGACCCTCCCTTTACCAGCGTTGGTCTCGATGTGTTCGGGCCTTGGTCAGTTGTTACACGTCGTACTAGAGGCGGCCAAGCCAATAGTAAACGTTGGGCAGTCATGTTCACTTGCATGTCAATCAGAGCCGTCCACATAGAGGTCATTGAGTCCCTCGACACGTCAAGCTTCATCAATGCCTTAAGACGCTTTATTGCCATCCGTGGTCCTATCAAGCACATACGCTCAGACAGAGGTACCAACTTCGTCGGTGCAGCAAAGGAATTGGGAATACCTTCAAATCTAGACTATAAGGGTACCGTCACACAGTGCCATTTTCATCGCTACGACGGCACGATTCGTGACGTTGCAGCGTCGTATAAGTATCGCTCCAGCGTCGTATACTGCGGTCACACGTTGCAATACACAGCGCTGGAGCGATAATTTCATGACGTATTTGCGATGTAGAAGCCGTTGGTTACTGTGCGCACATCGTATACAACCTGTGTCACACAATGCAATCATGCCGCCACAGCGGGACACTAGACGACGAAAGAAAGTTTCAAACGATCTGCTACGACGTACGATTCTCAGCGGGGATCCGGATCGCAGTAGCGTGTCAGACACAACGATATCGTAAATGCATCGCTGGAACGTCACAAATCGTGCCGTCGTAGCGATCAAAATTGCACTGTGTAAAGGTACCCTAAGACTCTTGAGAGGTTCCTCAGTGACCAAAGTTGCACATGGTCATTCAACCCACCTCATTCTTCACATATGGGAGGATCTTGGGAGCGAATGATTGGTCTAGTACGGAGAATTCTTGACTCCACTCTTCTTCAAGAAGGGGCAGCGAGGCTCACCCATGAAAGCCTCATCACCTTCATGGCAGAAGCTGCAGCTATAATTAACGCAAGACCCCTGGTTCCAGTTCCTAACGACCCTGAGGAGCCCTTGTTATTGACTCCAGCTACTCTACTTACCCAGAAAACGGGACTGTCCAGTGCCCCTCCAGGAGGATTCGACGCTAAGGACCTCTACAAGCGCCAATGGAGACAGGTACAAAGTCTTGCAAATACTTTCTGGGACAGGTGGCGCAAACAATATTTGTCTACTCTGCAGCCACGTACGAAGTGGCAATCTACTAAACCTAATCTGAACGTAGGTGACCTTGTTCTTGTGAAGGACTGTCAAATTCACCGGAACCAGTGGCCACTTGGTCTAGTTACCGCAACGTTCCCCAGCAAGGATGGCAATGTCCGCAAAGTTGAACTAAGGATGACCAAAGGGAATGAACCTAAGACATTTTCCAGACCGGTATCTGAACTGGTCCTATTGTTGCCTTCGGAAGAAAGGAGTAGTGACATCCGTTGATGTCAGACGGGGAGTGTTCTGTCTCCGCCATCTAATTTGTTGCCTCCAATTATTTGTTTGCATAATCGCAGTTTCTCAGTATACAGTATTGATATATTCATGCCTTTATTCATCTGTAGTGCTTTGGCTCCCTCTAGCGGTCAGAGATATGTTGACTGTTCTATTTTTCTGCTATGTATTTTTTATGTCTGATCCTCCTTTGCAATGCATTATGGTAGCTCAGCCCACATTTCCCTCCAGTTTTCATTCACTTCCTCTAGTTTGCCTTCCAGGGAAGACGCTTACACTTCATTCCCCTTGCGATTGCATTGCCGGTATGTCTTTATGTTTTTTCTCTAGATATTTCTGCTCTATATTAGCCTAGCTTAACCAGTTGCACTCCTAGTTCAGTTACTAGCCTTCTAAATGTAATGCATAATGTTTATCATGTGTAGTATGTATCGTTCTATACCATGTACTGATTCCATGTATATCATTGTTCACAGTTTCACCGCATCAATATACCAATACGTTTAATAAAGCACAGACTCAACCACAGTCTCCTTATTGGACCCGGTATAGCGGATTAGCTGACTGGATAGCTACATGAGCCTGCCTCATTTAGTGAGGACAGAACAGGGACTATGAGAGGGTTAATTATAACAGAGAGTGATTTAGCCTGTCTCCCAGACTTTATGTTGTATATTGTCTCCCAAGGGTTAAATCAGCCTCTGAAACAGATTGATTTGTCCAGAGATGTAAAGGGCATGCGGGGGGGGGGGTTAATTATACTGCAGGGAGTGCATTAGCCTGTCTCTCTCCCAGGCCTTATATTATACACTATCTCTGCGATCCAGGGGTTAAGTCAGACAATGAGTGGAGGCTTAAGGAGCTGTAAACCGCTTTGCCCACAGCCTGATATGTGTTTTGCAGACTTGCAGCTGGGTGCTGTGAGTGGCGGGGAGATGGCGCCGACTGTGCTTGTCCTGCCCCTCCGCACCTCTGCACTCACCGCCACCGACTCTGGTTGTTCTTCAGGTCGGAGAGTCAGGGCTTGACTGCTCCTCTCCCTGTGTCTAGCCGCCCAGTGCACCAGGGTCCACCGCCTGGTCCCCTTCCTCCCAAGTCAGAGGAGGCAGTTACTGGGGATCCTCATCGCCTCTGCGGCCTGCGGGTGGATGGTGTCCATGTTGAATGGCACTGCCTGTGCCTGGAGCCTCCCAGAGAGCCTTGAGAGCCAGATCCGTTGAGAGGAATTCCTGCCCAGATACTCTACCCTCTTTCAGCAGCTTCTCCCCGTACGTAGCCGGTGACATGGCCTTAGATTAGGCCAGCGGGGAGCTCAGATAAGAAGCGGCCATTCCTTGGTCCCGCCTCCCAGAAGTCTCCGCTCATACTTATTTGCAAGAAAAACAGACGAGTGCAATCCGATAAAAAATCAGATTGCACTCTGACCAGTGTTATTCAATTGGTTACATCTCATCTGCGATTTTTTTTCTCAGCTGAAATCATACTGAGAAACAAATTGCAGAATGCTGCGATTGTCCTCGTTTCTCGGACTAAACTTGCCAATGCAAGTCAATGGGTGCAAGAAAAAAAAATCACACAGCACTCGGATCATGTAATTGCAGTCCAATTTTTATACACCGATCTCCTTTGAAAAGCCGGCAATTCATCAGCCACGTACAGTAAAATCACAGCAGGACACAACATTATAGAATAGATAGAATACATACAGTATATACATTTCTAATGGCGCTAGAACGTATGTCAGATAGGTGAAGGGAGTTCATTAGCTACGAACTCCCAGGACCTTTCTGACGGCACCACGATTACGAAAACTTTCTCACTCTCGCAGTGACGTCACACAGGTTATAAGAGTTCACCACAAGACACTGAGCAGCGGTAGAAGATACTGATCAGTGTCTCTGCTCTATGACAGGATCTATAGTCACATCATGCAACCATGCAGCCTGCCATCTAGATGTAGAAGATCTAGACCCATCGTGGGACAAATGGATTATTATTTGTTTATTATTTTAAATCTCTTACATGGAACCATGGCGTCACTGGAATGGGCGATGCAGAAAGTATGGTTTAATTAAGATTTATTAAAGGAGTCTGTGTCATTCTTTCAATTAAATGACTTTATTCTGGGTGTGTTTTTACACAAAATGACTATGGGGTTAGTAAAGAGGGCATCTTATTGACGCCTCTCCATTACTAACCATGGGGCTTGATGTCAGCTGACAAAACAAGGATGACATCAACCTCCCAACTATCAATCACCCCATTTGCCATCGCATCAGAGCAAGTGTGAAGAGTGAGGTTAAGTGTCAGAAATGCATCTTAGAGATGCGCCTTTTCTGGAGCGGCTGTGAGCTGATGTCTTTAGGCTATTAATTCCTAGGCTATTAATATCTGCCTGCAGCTGTCTGCCTACCCTTTGCTGGTTATTAATTGCAGGGGAACCCTACATCATTTTTTGGGGGTCCCCCAATTTAATAGCCAGTAAAGGCTGAGTTTACAGCTGTGAGCTGATATTAATAGCTTTGGAATTTCCATGGGTATTACCCCCTTCCCAGGCTATAAACATCTGCCCCCAGCCATCGGCTTCCCTCTGCTGGTTAACAAAATTACATGGGAGCCCACGCCATTTTTTTTTCAGAAAAATAATCTTTTAATAATTAAATACATGTATAGTAAGCTGCACACACACTGTCCTAATTGAATATGTCACTGATATCTATATATCTATTTATTCTATGTGTATATACTGTATGTAATCTATCTCTTCTATCTTGTCGGGTCCTGCTGTGATTTTAATGTATATATGTGATTTAGGCACACTGTGGGGCTTAGAATGGAGGGGGGCATTTCGTTTTCCCACTGATAGAGCTGTGTAGCGCCTTTTTTTTGCAGGACAAGATGACTTTTTAGCGATGCCATTTTATTTAGTCATCTTTTTAATCACATTTTATTCAACTTTTTTTCAGTGGTAAGATGAAAAACCATAGTTTGCCACTTTTTTTTACTGCATTCACTGAAGGGGTTAACTAGTTTACATTGCAATTTCTCCTGTTACCCTTATGTAAATGCAAAATTTGGGGCTAAAATAACATTTTTTGGGGGGTGGAAATGTGATTTTATAATTTTCACGGCTCAACGTTATAAACTTCTGTGAAGCACCTGGGGGTTCAAGCGGCTCACCCCACATCTAAATACATTCCTTGAGGGTTCTAGTTTCCAAAATGGGATCACCTGAAGCCAAAGGAATTGATTTAGTTTTGTCTAATGCGTGTGTGCAGACATTGCACCTATTACTGGCACACTTATGGAAACCTGTTGTAGACAACCAAGTTCCAGGATTCACAGGTTGTTTGATGAGACTGGGAGATAAGGAGTTGCCTAAAGGTACCATCACACTCAGCAACTTTGCAACGAGAACGACAACAATCCGTGACGTTGCAGCGTCCTGGATAGCGATCTCGTTGTGTTTGACACGCAGCAGCGATCTGGATCCCGCTGTGCCATCGCTGGTCGGAGCTAGAAGTCCAGAACTTTATTTCGTCGCCAGGTCGGCGTGTATCATCATGTTTCACATCAAAAGCAACGACGCCAGCAATGTTTGACATGGAGCTAACAACCAGCAAGAACGAGAAGTGAGTCACCGTTACATCACTGGATCGCTCCTGCATCGTTCTGGAGTTGCTGTGTTTGACGTCTCTACAGCGACCTAAACAGCGACACTCCAGCGATCTAGTTTAGGTCGGCTCATTGTCTATATTGCCGCAGCGTCGCTGAGTGTGACGGTACCTTAAGGTAAGGCCCCTCCGAGCCACATAACTGCAACCATTATTTGTGATCTTGTGTAAAATGTCATCCTGGTTGAAAACAGGTAGATATTTTTTTACAATTGATTTACCGTCTTTAAATTGTGGGCTGCATGGTTGACTTACACCTCAAAATTCTTCCTATCATCCGATCCAGTCCAGGGTTCCATTCCTGGATCTATTTCAATCCTTGGTTGAGAGCGACTTGAAATTATTACATGAAAGTACTAATATTACCCAGCGACATAGTATATGACCAATTTGGAATTCAAGACCACAAAGAACAATTCAAAGCCATTAGTGAATTACAAAAAACTTAAATTTAACTATCAGACAGTCTGATAAAAGGCAGTGTTGTCGTCCTAGACACCGCATTGTATCTCAAATCAGTTCACACCTTTGTTGATGATTAGTGTTGAGCGATACCGTCCGATACTTGAAAGTATCAGTATCGGAAAGTATCGGCCGTTACCGGCAAAGTATCGGATCTAATCCGATACCGATACCCGATACCAATACAAGTCAATGGGACTCAAGTATCGGACGGTATTCCTGATGGTTCCCAGGGTCTGAAGGAGAGGAAACTCTCCTTCAGGTCCTGGGATCCATATTAATGTGTAAAATAAAGAATTAAAACAAAAAATATTGCTATACTCACCTCTCCGACGCAGCCTGGACCTCACCGAGGGAACCGGCAGCGTTCTTTGCTTAAAATGCGCGCTTTTACTTCCTTCCGTGACGTCACGGCTTGTGATTGGTCGCGTGCCGCCCATGTGGCCGCGACGCGACCAATCACAGCAAGCTGTGACGTAATTTTCAGGTCCTCAATGCCTAATTCTAGGCATTCAGGAATTTAAAATTACGTTCCGGCTTGTGATTGGTCGCGTCGCGGTCACATGGGCGACGCGACCAATCACAAGCCGTGACGTCACGGGAGGCAGGAGACGCGCGCATTTTTAAAATTACGTCACGGCTTGTGATTGGTTGCGTGCCGCCCATGTGACCGCGACGCGACCAATCACAGCAAGCCGTGACGTAATTTCAGGTCCTGATGCCTATTTCTGCATTGAGGACCTGAAATTACGTCACGGCTTGCTGTGATTGGTCGCGTCGCGGTCACATGGGCGGCACGCAACCAATCACAAGCCGTGACGTAATTTTAAAAATGCGCGCGTCTCCTGCCTCCCGTGACGTCACAGCTTGTGATTGGTCGCGTCGCCCATGTGACCGCGACGCGACCAATCACAAGCCGGAACGTAATTTTAAATTCCTGAATGCCTAGAATTAGGCATTGAGGACCTGAAAATTACGTCACGGCTTGCTGTGATTGGTCGCGTCGCGGCCACATGGGCGGCACGCGACCAATCACAAGCCGTGACGTCACGGAAGGAAGTAAAAGTGCGCATTTTAAGCAAAGAACGCTGCCAGTTCCCTTGGTGAGGTCCAGGCTGCGTCGGAGAGGTGAGTATAGCAATATTTTTTATTTTAATTCTTAATTTAACACATTAATGTTGTTTCGATACCGATACCCGATACCACAAAAGTATCGGATCTCGGTATCGGAATTCCGATACCCGCAAGTATCGGCCGATACCCGATACTTGCGGTATCGGAATGCTCAACACTACTAATGATCTGTTTATGTTCAAAACTCTCACATCAGACCCTCCCTTGCCATACAGGTGTAGGTTGTCCCATATGCTTGATGAAGGTGTAAGTTTAGGTATATTGAACAATAAAATTCGTACATGGCTCCTTCCAGATAATCCCATAACACCTATTTTCCATGGTCTCCCCAAAAGGCACAAAGGCATCTTCCCACATCCTCTGCGTCCCATTATTTCAGGTATCAGGTCCCTAAAAGAAAATTTAAGCTTGTGGGTTAAAGAACATCTCCACCCTTTAGTTACCCGGACTCCAGGCTATATAAAAGACACATCCACAATTCTTCAGGTCGTTGATCAATTTCAATGGGAAAATCATTTCAGATTTATGACGTGACATAATTAATCTATATTCTACCATTCCCCATCATTTATTGATTCAAGCCACTCGTCACCATCTGGATAGATACAGTAATTATTTTTCTAATTTGAAATATTTCATCATCAAATCTCTTTCATATCTTTTATATCATAATTTTTTTATGTTCGATTCCCAATTCTTTCTCCAGATATTAGGTGCCCCGATGGGTTAAAGATTTTCCCCGTCTCTTGCTATTCTCTGTTATGATCCTAGTGGCTGAGTATCACAGAACAGACGAGCTAAGTAACTGAACATAGAACGAGCTCTAGGGAGGTGGTAACTGGACTGACCGCAATCCTAATTCTAACCAAACACACTAAAGGTAGCCGGTGAACGTGCCTGAATTCCTAGACGTCACGACGCAGCCTGAGAAACTAGCTACCCCTAGAGATAGAAAGTAAGACCTCACTTGCCTCAGAGAAATAACCCCAAAGATATAGAAAGCCCCCAACAAATAATAACGGTGAGGTAAGGGGAAAATACAAACGTAGAAATGAAAACAGATTCAGCAAATGAGGCCCACTAGTACTAGATAGCAGAAGACAGATAGGAAACTGTGCGGTCAGTAGAAAACCCTATACAAAATATCCACGCTGAGAATTCAAGAACCCCCACACCAACTAACGGTGTGAGGGGAGAAACTCAGCCCTCTAGAGCTACCAGCAAGCAAGGAAATCACATATTAGCAAGCTGGACAAGGACAGATAATAAACCAAGAAACATATTGAACACTGATGATCAAAAAATGAACAAACAGAAACTTAGCTTCTCTTGGAGAGACTGATAACGAATGTAGTCAGGAGAGATCAAAATAGCACTGAATACATCGACAGCAGGCAACAACTGAAAGTCCAGCTGAGCTAAATAGGAAACCAACTAGCAGATAACGAGACAGCTGATCCCAGCCACAGACCTGCAGAATGACAAAAAGAGCCACCAGAGGGAGCCCAAAGATAGCACTCACACAGTACCACTTGTGACCACAAGAGGGAGCCCAAAAACAGAGTTCACAACAATTCTCTATATGACATGATCGGAGGAACTAGACATCTTTAATGATACCAACCCTTTTCACATTGCCATATATTGGTTCAGAAGATATGTGGACAATCTATTGCTTGTGGGCAGGGTGGTTCGTCCGACATCAATAATTTTTCTGTCTATCTCAATTCTATTGATCTAAATTTAAGATACACTGTCAGTCCTTCAACCCTTGAAACCCTTTTTTTGGACATTTATCTAACAGGGAATTCTGTCATTAATAAAGTAACAACATCTCTTTACCAAAGAAATTTCGGACAATATGGTCCTATTATCTACATCTTCCCATCCTCATCACACTATACAAGCAATACCTTACAGGGAATTTAATCATGCTAAATGAATTTGCTCCACTAATGACTTATTTCTTCAAGAAAGCAAGGTTGGATAGGACCTGTGCACAGTATATACCGTATGGGAATAAACATACTAGAAATAGGAGGAAACCAATATGGCTAAATAGAGCTGTAAGGGGCGCAATAAGGGACAAAAAGAAAGCATTTAGAGAATTAAAGGAAGTAGGTAGTGAGGAGGCATTAAATAAATACAGAAAATTAAATACATTCTGTAAAAAGCAAATCAAGGCAGCAAAGATTGAGACCGAGAGACTCATTGCCAGAGAGAGTAAAAATAATCCCAAAATATTCTTTAACTATATAAATAGTAAGAAACTAAAAAATGACAGTGTTGGCCCCCTTAAAAATAGTCTGGGTGAAATGGTGGATGAGGATGAGGAAAAACCAATATGCTAAATGACTTTTTTTCATCAGTATTTACAAAAGAAAATCCCATGGCAGACAAAATGACTAGTGATAAAAATTCCCAATTAAATGTCACCTGCTTAACCCAGCAGGAAGTACAGCGGCGTCTAAAAATAACTAAAATTGACAAATCTCCGGGCCCGGATGGGATACACCCCCGAGTACTGCAGGAACTAAGTACAGTCATTGATAGACCATTATTTTTAATCTTTAAAGACTCCATAATAACAGGGTCTGTACCACAGGACTGGCGTATAGCAAATGTGGTGCCAATATTCAAAAAAGGGGCAAAAACTGAACTCGGTAATTATAGGCCAGTAAGTTTAACCTCTACTGTGGGTAAAATCCTGGAGGGCATTCTAAGGGATGCTATGCTGGAGTATCTGAAGAGGAATAACCTCATGACCCAGTATCAGCACGGGTTTACTAGGGACCGTTCATGTCAGACTAATTTGATCAGCTTCTATGAAGAGGTAAGTTCAGGACTGGACCAAGGGAACCCAGTGGACGTAGTATATATGGACTTTTCCAAAGCTTTTGATACGGTGCCACACAAAAGGTTGTTACATAAAATGAGAGTAATGGGGATAGGGGAAAATATGTGTAAGTGGGTTGAGAGCTGGCTCAGGGATAGGAAACAAAGGGTGGTTATTAATGGAGCACACTCGGACTGGGTCACGGTTAGCAGTGGGGTACCACAGGGGTCAGTATTGGGCCCTCTTCTTTTTAACATATTTATTAATGACCTTGTAGGGGGCATTCAGAGTAGAATTTCAATATTTGCAGATGACACTAAACTCTGCAGGGTAATCAATACAGGGGAGGACAATTTTATATTACAGGATGATTTATGTAAACTAGAAGCTTGGGCTGATAAATGGCAAATGAGCTTTAATGGGGATAAATGTAAGGTCATGCACTTGGGTAGAAGTAATAAGATGTATAACTATGTGCTTAATTCTAAAACTCTGGGCAAAACCGTCAATGAAAAAGACCTGGGTGTATGGGTGGATGACAAACTCATATTCAGTGGCCAGTGTCAGGCAGCTGCTACAAAGGCAAATAAAATAATGGGATGTATTAAAAGAGGCATAGATGCTCATGAGGAGAACATAATTTTACCTCTATACAAGTCACTAGTTCGACCACACTTAGAATACTGTGCACAGTTCTGGTCTCCGGTGTATAAGAAAGACATAGCTGAACTGGAGCGGGTGCAGAGAAGAGCGACCAAGGTTATTAGAGGACTGAGGGGTCTGCAATACCAAGATAGGTTATTACACTTGGGGCTATTTAGTTTGGAAAAACGAAGACTAAGGGGTGATCTTATGTTAATGTATAAATATATGAGGGGACAGTACAAAGACCTTTCTGATGATCTTTTTAATCATAGACCTGAGACAGGGACAAGGGGGCATCCTCTACGTCTGGAGGAAAGAAGGTTTAAGCATAATAACAGACGCGGATTCTTTACTGTAAGAGCAGTGAGACTATGGAACTCTCTGCCGTATGATGTTGTAATGAGTGATTCACTAATTAAATTTAAGAGGGGACTGGATACCTTTCTGGAAAAGTATAATGTTACAGGGTATATACACTAGATTCCTTGATAAGGCGTTGATCCAGGGAACTAGTCTGATTGCCGTATGTGGAGTCGGGAAGGAATTTTTTTCCCCATGGTGGAGTTACTCTTTGCCACCTGGGTTTTTTTTGCCTTCCCCTGGATCAACATGTTAGGGCATGTTAGGTTAGGCTATGGGTTGAACTAGATGGACTTACAGTCTTCCTTCAACCTTAATAACTATGTAACTATGTAACTATGTTATCAGCAAACGTTTAAAGGAGAGGGGCTACAACAACCGTTACATTAAATGTGTTCTTAATAAGGTATCGAACAATCCAGATCTTTTACATCCCACCGAAAGTCCTCTCTTTCACACAATAAAACACAATCTATGGTCACTTTCTCAACACCATACAATCCACAATTTAAGGACATTAAGTCAATTGTAAAAAAAATATCTACCTGCTATCAACCAGGATGACATTTTACGCAAAATCACAAATAATGGCTGCAGTTACGTGGCCCGGAGGGGCCTTACCTTGTCTTTCAGTCTCATCAAACAACCTGTGAATCCTGGAACTTGGTTGTCTGCAACAGATTTTCATAAGTGTGCCAGTAATAGGTGCAATGTCTGCATGCACGCATTGGACAGAACTAAATCAACTGTTTTAGCTTCAGGTGTTTCTAACAATATCACAACCTTTATCAATTGTGACACAAAATATGTCTTTTACTGTATTTGCTGTCTGTCTCTCTTGCCAACTCAAATATATTGGATACAGTACCCGAAAACTAAAAAGAAGAATAGCGGAGCATCTAACCAACATCCACAATAAGAACAGATCTTATTCAGGAGCATCCCAACACTTTGTTAATGTGCACAAGGGAGACACCACCCACTTGTGTTTTTTTTTTAATCTGAGAGAGTTGACAATTATGTTCATGGATGTCACAGACAAAAACAACTTACCATTAGGGAAGCTTTCTGGATCTTGAAATTAGATACTAAAAACCCAAAGGGGATGAATTTCAGGAATGACTTATTTTATATATTTTAATTCTAATGTTACTTTTCTCTGTCATTATTTGGTTTTGCTATGTTGGCGCAGTGCACTCCTTGTGCATTACTAATGCAATCAAGCTGGTGATTTTTAGTTGGTTTATTTCCCTTTTATGTTTGCATGTCTCACCATTTCTGTATCCTACGATTAAGGGCGCATATCGCGCCAGAAACGAGTCAGGTTTATTGCTGTTTTAACCATGGCTGGCATGCCTAAAGTTTTCTTTATTTTATTCTACCAGGATAGTGTGCCAGAACAATCCTTGTTCTTACTTGGATGTCCGTGGCTGCGCTCGCCAGTGGGATCGGCACCCACCTATGATTCTATTGCACTCAGCCTCATTTGGATACATTGCTGCTATGTTGAAGCTCAATGAACTTCTCTCCTGCATTCAAAAAGTCTAATGGCTCTCCTTCACTTCCGAGCTCTGCTGTGAGCGAAAACAATGTTTTTCATTCTCATATGGGGTATCAGCATGCTCAGGAGAAATTACACAACGAATTTTGGGGTCCATTTTTTCCTGTTACCCCTTGTCAAAATAAAGAAAATTGGATTTGAAGTAAATTTTTTGTGAGAAAAAGTTAAATGTTTAATTTTTTCCACATTCCAAAAATTCCTGTGAAGCAGCTAAAAGGGTTAATAAAGTTCTTGAATGTGGTTTTGAGCACCTTTACGGGTGCAGTTTTTAGAACGGTGTCACTTTTGGGTATTTTCTGTCATATTGACCCCGCAAAGTGACTTCAAATGTGATGTGATCACTAACAAAATGGTTTTGTAAATTTTGTTGGAAAAATTGCTGGTCAAATTTTAACCCTTATAATTTCCTATCTAAAAAAAATGTTGGCTCCAAAAGTGTGCTGATGTAAAGTAGACATGTGGAAAATGTTATTAAGTATTTTGTGTGACATATCTCTGTGATTTAAGGGCATGAAAATTCAAAGTTTAAAAATAGCAAAAATGTTCCAAATTTTCTCCAAATTTCCGTTTTTTTCACAAATAAACGCACGACACATCAAATAAATTTTACCACTATCATGAAGTACAATATGTCATTAAAAAACAGTCCAAGTGTTCCAGAGTTATAACCTCATAAAGGGACTGTGGTGAGAATTGTAAAAACTGGCCTGGTCGTTAGCATACAAACACCTCCGGGGTAATGGGGTTAAAGAGCTGTGATTCCTAAACCCTTAAGGTACCTTCACATTAAGCGATGCTGCAGCGATAGCGACAACGATGCCGATCGCTGCAGCGTCGCTGTTTGATCGCTGGAGAGCTGTCACACAGACCGCTCTCCAGCGACCAACGATGCCGAGGTCCCCGGGTAACCAGGGTAAACATCAGGTTGCTAAGCGCAGGGCCGCGCTTAGTAACCCGATGTTTACCCTGGTTACCAGCGTAAAATGTAAAAAAAACCAGTACATACTTACATTCGCGTCCCCCGGCATCCGCTTCCTGCACTGACTGAGCGCCGGCCCTAACAGCAGAGCGGTGACGTCACCGCTGTGCTGTACTTTCACTTTACGGCGCTCAGTCAGTGTGGGAACCTTTAAGGTACCTTCACACTAAACGATATCGCTAGCGATCCGTGACGTTGCAGCGTCCTGGCTAGCGATATCGTTTAGTTTGACACGCAGCAGCGATCAGGATCCTGCTGTGATATCGCTGGTCGTTGAACAAAGTTCAGAACTTTATTTGGTCGTCAGACCGGCGTGTATCGTCGTGTTTGACACCAAAAGCAACGATACCAGCGATGTTTTACACTGGTAACCAGGGTAAACATCGGGTTACTAAGAGCAGGACCGCGCTTAGTAACCCGATGTTTACCCTGGTTACCAGTGTAAAATGTAAAAAAACCAAACAGTACATACTTACATTCGCGTCCCCCGGCGTCTGCTTCCCACACTGACTGAGCGCCGTAAAGTGAAAGTGAAAGTACAGCACAGGGGTGACGTCACCGCTCTGCTGTTAGGGCCGGCGCTCAGTCAGTGCAGGAAGCGGACGCCGGGGGACGCGAATGTAAGTATGTACTGTTTGTTTTTTTTTACATTTTACGATGGTAACCAGGGTAAACATCGGGTTACTAAGCGCGGCCCTGCGCTTAGTAACCCGATATTTACCCTGGTTACCCGGGGACCTCGGCATCGTTGGTCGCTGGAGAGCGGTCTGTGTGACAGCTCTACAGCGATCAAACAGCGAAGCTGCAGCGATCGGCATCGTTGTCGCTATCGCTGCAGCGTCGCTTAATGTGAAGGTACCTTTACTCCAATTAAGATGTGAATACCCTCAAATTAAACCTGAAAGTCTGCACTTTAAGTCTATATTGATTATATATCTGTATCTTGAATATGTTTCAGTGAACAGTTAAAATGCCAAAACTTGCGTCACTGTCCAAATATTTCTGGACCTAACTGTATAATCTAATACACTATAGAATCTTCTCATATGGCATGTTTCTAATAGAATTAATGTGCAGTCCATGATCATTAGCGGTAGTACTGTACTACCAATGCCTATCACTGCATAGCACGTTTCCTCTTTAAGCTAGAGAATAATGACAATGTCCCATCCACCTCCATGGCTGGAATGCGACAGGCCAGCAAAGATTAGTAGAGAAATTTACTAAAGTTATCGAAATAGTCACAAACTATTTATGCTCAAAAAAGTAGAATAAAAATGTATAAACATCCTGTGACAAGCAGCTGCTATTTTCTGCTAACTCATTGGAGGGATAGACTAATGCACAGCTGATGGTCACAATAACACCAGGAGACAATCATGTGCCAGCAGAAGCCACATCTGGAACAAGTCTATACACTGCTTGTATAGAGAAGTGGAGAATAGGCTTGTGTCAGTTTTCCCCTATAGCACGTGGGTGGTTTCCTCTGTATCTGTGAAGTCTTCATCCCACACAATCATCACCAAATTCACAGAAATTATGTGTACTGGTCTGGAACATCACTTGACATAATCTGAATGTGCAAAACTTCCACTCCATCTTAAACATATTTACCATCAAATGTGGTATTCTGTGATGTATGTCCCATCATTTCTATAATGATACACATTATGTTGTATGTAGTTTAAGATCGAGGTCACAAGAAACACCTCCCTAGAGGTATTCAGTTAGGCTCATATGGCATTCATGGACCTTCTGCCTTCACTTAGCGAAGTTTGAAAGCTGCAGATAAATTCAGGAATTAATTTACTACATAAGTACATTGTCTTACGGTGTCCATGAATAGATAAATGTCTCTCCAACACCCACAGTCAATGACCCTCTTCATTTATTGAGGTTTTGTATCATATCATATTCATACATTATAGGGGTTGTCCGCTACTCGGACAACCCATTCTCAATTGCTATATTCCCTCATGTAAAATAACAAGTCTATACTCCCTTCCGGTGCCAGCATTTGTTCCATGCTGTGTGTGGTGGCTAAGGGGACATCATACTGCGTGTGGGGGGGCATTTATTGGGGCATCATACTCTATGAGAAAGAAAAGGGGCTTCAAAAGGGGTAAAACTACTGTGTTAAGTGCCACAATATATGTCCCTTTCCCTGTATTTAAAAGTTGAAGATATGTCCTTCTGTGACTGAACCCAATGCTCCATGACCCTGCCTACTCTGCCAAACATTTATTTTTGTGGGGGGAGGGTGACCCAATTAGGACTTTTGCTATGGGGCCCTATGATTTCTATGTCACATAGGAAGAAACCTACTTTGGGGATTGGGACCCTGATATTTTAGGACCCTAGCAATTTCCTTGATGAGCCCCCTCTGTTGCTATAATCATTGTATGGAAAAGTTGTAGGGGCTTCAGAAGACTAATAAACTATATAAAGCAAAATGATTTGCAACAGCTCATTCTTCAATTGAGACATACAGAAAGTATTCAGACCCCTTTAAATTTTTCACTCTTTGTTTCATTGCAACCATTTGGTAAATTCAAAAAAGATATATTTTTTTCTTATTAATGTACAGTCTGCACCCCATCTTGACTGAAAAAAACAGAAATGTAGAATTTTTTGCACATTTAATAAAACAGAAAAACTGAAAAATCACATGGTCATAAGTATTCAGACCCTTTGCTCAGACACTCATATTTAAGGGTACCGTCACACATTGAAATTTCCATCGCTACGACGTTACGATTCGTGACGTTCTAGCGATATCGTTACGATATCGCTGTGTCTGACACGCTACTGCGATCAGACACCCTGCTGAGAATCGTACGTCGTAGCAGATCGTTTGGAACTTTCTTTCGTCGCTTGATCACCCGCTGACATCGCTGGATCGTTGTGTGTGACAGCGATCCAGCGATGTCTTCGCTTGTAACCAGGGTAAACATCGGGTAACTAAGCGCAGGACCGCTGCGCTCTGCTCTCACTTTCCGGCCGGCACTCAGAGCAGGAAGCAGACGGCAAGGGACCTGAAGGACACCGACGGGTGAGTATGTACTGTTTGTTTTTTTACGTTTACGCTGGTAACCAGGGTAAACATCGGGTTACTAAGCGCGGCCCTGCGCTTAGTTACCCAATGTTTACCCTGGTTACCCGGGGACTTCGGCATCGCTCCAGCGCCGTGATTGCAACGTGTGACCGCAGTCTACGACGCTGGAGCGATGATTATACGACACTGCGACGTCACGAATCGTGCCGTCGCAGCGATGAAAATTTCAATGTGTGACGGTACCCTAAGTCACATGCTGTCCATTTCCTTGTGATTCTCCTTGAGATGGTTCTACTGATTCATTGGAGTCCAGCTGTGTTTAATTAAACTGATAGGACTTGAATTGGAAAGGGACACACCTGTCTATATAAGACCTCACAGCTCACAGTGCATGTCAGAACAAATGAGAATCATGAGGTCAAAGGAATTGGCCAAGGAGCTAAGAGACAGAATTGTGGCAAGGCACAGATCTGGCCAAGGTTACAACAGAATTTCTGCAGTACTCAAGGTTCCTAAGAGGACAGTGGCCTCCATAATTCTTAAATGGAAGAAGTTTGGGACTACCAGAAGTCTTCCTAGACCTGGCCGTCCAGCCAAACTGAGCAATCATGGGAGAAGAGCCTTGGTGAGAGAGGTAAAGAAGAACCCCAAGATCACTGTGGCTGAGCTCCAGAGATGCAGTAGGGAGATGGGAGAAAGTTCCACAAAGTCAACTATCACTTCAGCCCTCCATTAGTCGGGCCTTTGTGGCAAAGTGGCCCAATGGAAGTCTCTCCTCAGTGCAAGACATATGAAAGCCCGCATAGAGTTTGCTAAAAAACACATGAAGGACTCACAGACTATGAGAAATAAGATTCTTTGGTCTGATGAGATGAAGATAGACCATTGTGGTGATAATTGTTAGCGGTGTGTGTGGAGAAAACCAGGCGCTGCTCATCACCTGCCCAATACAATCCTAACAGTGAAACATGGTGGTGGCAGCATCATGCTATAGGGGTGTTTTTCAGCTGCAGGGACAGGACAACTGTTTGTCATTGAAGGAAACATGAATGCGGCCAAGTACAGATATATCCTGGATGAAAACTTTTTCCAGTGCTCTGGACCTTGGACTTGGCTGAAGGTTCACCTTCCAACAAGACAATGACCCTAAGCACACAGCTAAAATAACAAAGGAGTGGCTTCAGAACAACTCTGTGACCATTCTTGACTGGCTCAGCCAGAGCCCTGACCTAAACCCAAGTGAGCATCTCTGGAGAGACCTGAAAATGGCTGTCCACCAACGTTCACTATCCAACCTGACAGAACTGGAGAGGATCTGCAAGGAAGAATGGCAGAGGATCCCCAAATCCAGGTGTGAAAAACTTGTTGCATCATTTCCAAGAAGACTCATGGCTGTACTAGCTCAAAAGGGTGCTTCTACTCAATACTAAGCAAAGGGTCTGAATACTTATGACCATGTGATGTTTCAGCTTTTCTTTTTTTAATAAATTTGCAAAAAGTACTACATTTGTTTTTTTCAGTCAAGATGGGGTGCAGAGTGTACATTAATGAGAAAAAATTTAATTTTTTTAGTTTATCAAATGGCTGCCTCTTCATTAACAATGGCACAAGATGGCGCTTCATTCTCAAGATAGGTGCAGGTCCTAGATGTGGAACTTACATGTGTCAGACATTTATGGCATATTTTGTCGAATATGGAATACCCCTTTAAGACTGCATTACAAAAAGAAATGTATCTATGCACTAACAGGTAGGCAATTGCAACTTACCTGCCTGTTGCGCATGGCGCCGTTCTTCCTCAGTACAGAGGTCACAGAGGGTCACCGCTCTAGGGATTTAGCTGCCTCTGCTGACACGACAGAGCGGGATTTTCAAGGTTATTCGGAGTCTATATTTACATGCTGATATGGTTCTTTACTACAATGTTTGTTAACAAAAGGCAGCTGTCGCCATTATAGGGGTTGTCCTCTGCATTCTATAATCCCCCCACCAATTTAAACTTTGTATAAAAGTATTTTTGTAAATGCTTATTGTTGTCCTCTCTGCCTGTGAGCGGCGCTATCGCTCATGTACCCCGGGATAAGCTGCCGCTGATGTCATGTCAAATACCAGAATGCCTTGCTTCACCCAGGCGTGACCTAGTTGTGCGCACCCCTCCTGATTGACTGGGCTGTGGGTGGAGTTTCACCGCATGTCACAGCCCAGTATCCAGTGCGTGCTTGTGGATAATGAAAGCAGAGGAGAGAGGGAAAGCGCTCACTGGATACTGGGCTATGACATGCGGTGAAACTCTGCCCACAGCCCAGTCAATCACAAGGGGTGATTTTGGCCTGATAACATGCACAGAAGCTGACACAAATGGGTTTGAATTGCTGCTAAAGTTAACATCCTCACATGTGGCCTGTTTGCTTGCATTCAGTGTGTGTGCATAAAAGCTAAGTGCGTTTCTGGGATCCAGACAGACTTGCATCTTTCATCCAGCCACTGACATTTCTGGATTGTGAGTCATGGGAAAAGCAAAATAATTGTCAACGGATCTACAGGAAAAAGTAGTTGAACTATATAAAACAGGAAAGGGATACAAAAAGATATCCAAGGAATTGATAATGCCAGTCAGCAGAATTCAAACTGTGATTAACAAATGGAAAATCAGAGACTCTGTAAAAACAAAACCACGGTCAGGTAAACCAACAAAAATTTCGACCACAACTGCCAGGAAAATTGTTTGGGATGCAAGGAAACAAGGAAAACCCACAAATAACATCAGCTGAAATACTAGACTCACTGAAAACTAGCGGTGTGGCTGTTTCAAAAAGCACAATAAGGAGGCACTTGAAGAAAAATGGGCTGTATGGTCCAGTCGCCAGAAGAAAGCCATTACTGCTCAAATGCTGCAAAGTATGTTGCCTACAATACGCAAAACAGTACAGAGACAAGTCTCAAAACTTCTGGAACAAGGTAATTTGGAGTGATGAGACCAAAATTGAACTTTTTGGCCACAACCATAAATGTTACATTTGGAGAGAGGTCAACAAGGCCTATGATGAAAGGAACACCATTCCTACTGTAAAGCAAGGAGTTGGATCGTTGATATTTTGGGGATGTTTGAGTTACAAAGGGACAGGAAACTTAGTCAATGTTGAAGGAAAGATGAATACAACACGTTATTAGCAAATACTGGAGGCAAATTTGCACTCATCAGCCCGGAATCTGCGCATGGGACGTACTTGGACGTTCCAACATGACAACGATCCAAAACAAAAGGCCAAGATGATCCTGTCATTTTCTACAGCAGAACAAAGTGAAGGTTCTGGAGTGGCCATCTCAGTCTCCTGACCTCAATGTCATTGAGCCACTCTGGGAAGATCTTTAGCGTGCATGCAGTTCATGCTAGACAGCCCAGGAATTTACAGGAACTGGAGGCTTTTTTCCAAGAAGAGTGAGCAGTTTTACCATATGAGAGAATAAAGAACGTCATCCACAACTACCACAAAAGACCTCAAGCTGTCATTGATGTTACAGGGGGCAATATACGGTAATAAGAAATGGATTATGTGAACTTTTGATCAGGGTCATTTGGATGTTTTGGGTTGTCATTATGATGTAAAAAGAGTAGTTTGACAATAAATGGCTTCACCCAACCACTAACCATGAGTGGAGAAAAAGTTTTGGTATTTTTATTCATATTCTCTGAAAAAAGGCCAAGAAAGCAGAAATTCTGCCGGGGTATGTAAACTTTTGAGCACAACTGTATATTAAGTTTTTAAATGTCAAACTAATGACAACAGAAAATGTAACATGAACTACTGTACAAACAATACTCAATGAAAGTGAATTACTAATGTGGTTCTGGTTCTTTAAAAGCTAAAAAGACTAATAAAATATCATTTGTCTACTTTATTGAATGAAATAGTTTTTATTAAACTAAGTATAGGGCTCTATAACATAAGTAAGAAGTAGTGACATGTATGTCATAGATTATTTAAAAAAACAAAAAACTGCTACCGAGATGAGTTAAAAGGTCTGTGGTAGCCCGCCTGCTGCTGATTTCTTAGAATATAGATGTAAGTTCATAGAAAGATCAGGCGGCTCTTTATCTCTGTCATACAGAGAGCTCTGCTGCCCTGAATATGCTGCCTTCCAGAGCACAAGTATATGCGGTAAATGTCTAGTCACCCTGACTATATGTATAGCACTAGGCTCTCTTTAACCCTGTGTGGTATGCATATGATATATTGCATCTAAACTATGGCTTCTGCGTCTTGGGGTACATGTATGAGTCACCATAAAGAAGAATGACAAACCCAAATCCAGTTTCATGAGCCTTTTTTGTGCTGCAGCATAAACCTTAGTGATAACATATGAGTATAGGCGTACCAGTCTACAATACAATCAGTTTAGAATATCTATAGAAACAATGCAACCAAGTTCACAACCCTCTCACATACTTGAATATATGAGATGCATATATTGTATACAATAGATTTATTTCACAATCATTCATCCAGTTTAGTAGAGAATAACGTTGTAATGCAAGACAAGACAGTCAGTGTTCATTTTGTGACTTGTAGAATTCTTTAATATCTTTATGTAAGGATCACCAGCTACCCATTTTTTGTTAGTTTTATTTTATACAATAGTGAATCCAAAAATTCATTCACCACCTACGATTGGCTCTTATTTTGCAGTGGTGCCACTAATCTGAGTTCCCTGAACTTAGAATTACTCTTACCACCTACCATCTTTATCTCTTTCAGATGCCGCTACGGTCCACCACCATCATCTTGTGATCGCAACTTCTGACTGACCAAAAGTCAGAGGTAACAGTCACAAGCTCTCACTGTCTTTGAGGGCCTCATTCTGGCCTTGTACTGGCTCCCATAGACCTACAGTGAGTTGTGTCTTTTGGATTGCTCCAGCAAATACTGGATCAAACCAGCAGGTCACAAACTGCTGTAGATCGACCGAAGCGGCGGCAATAAAAGATACAGCAGCTGATAAGTATAAGACTAGGGTCATGGAACTTAGGTTAGTAGCACCACTATAGTGCAACAATTAAATAAATACGCTGGAATGGTACACTGTCAAGCGGAAGGGTAGCAATGTGTTGAAATTTTGACTTTCAGGCTCCATATCTCACCATCCACTGCTGCTCCGAACGTGAGACCACTGTTATGGTCTGGTGATGTAGGAGCGACATGCGACTAGCTCTGAGCAGGTGGTAACTATACAGACCGCAGTTCCTGATCTTAACACAGACACTAGCAGCCGTAGCAGAGTCCTGGTCGTTGCAGTACTGATGCTCCGCCGCTAAGGGGAGTGATGGTACGTCTGATGCCACTGAAGGAGTTCACCTGACCAGGTATCACAGACACCAATACACTTCACAGTCTGGCCTCCAGGGGGAGCTAAGGGTGCTATGTATTAGGCCACTCCTCACAATCTGGTAAAACTGGGGGTTAGATAGGAAGTTAGGGAGAAAGCTGACTGGGTTGGAACCAGGCAACATCCTGTGGCAGAGGGTGTTGCAGGAGAAGATTCAGGGGGGTCCCTGTCAGGGGTGGGATCCTGACAGAGGCCTAGCGAACAGAAAGAACGTTACGGGACCGCGCCTGCACTTCATTGCGGCGGTACCCCAAGAAAGGACAAGAAGCGAGGTTTATTGTGAAGAGTGAGAAACGAGATCAAAGAAACAAGGAGAAAACACCAGTAGGAGTCGTGCTGTAAGATCGAGGCAACATCCTACTGAGGCGAGGAAGTACTGTCTCCAAGCCTTACTTCAAACCAACGGCAGGACAGTCAGTTATAGGCGGGCTGTCTCACCTAAATTACCTAAGCAGACATAGGGGGCAACAGTGGGAGAGGGGCGACTCTAGGGTCCCGGAAGAACTCCAGGCCTACCCGTCATACGGGTGCGTCCTAGCCATATCATCTGGGGGACGGAGAAGAACATCAGAATCAGTTGTGAGGGAACATCAGAAACAGACACAACAGTTGTGAGGACTATCCCGTGGTGCTGAGCAGGGAAGGACTACAACACACAAGCGCTAGAAGGAAGGCACAGATTTCCACCTGCAAAGGGAACTCTGGAGGTGCCATCGGACCGGCCGGTCTCAGACAGCCCTGTTAACCGTACTCTGGATTGAGGATCCTGAAGCCTTCAGTAAAGAGGTAAAGAGACTGCAACCCTGTGTCCTCGTTATTCATCGCACCCTGCACCACACATCATCATTCTCAACTTTTACTGGACGCCCCTTAGCAGGGTCACGGACCGGGTCTAGCCACCGTGACAATCCCAGAACCGAGGCGCTCCACTAGTTTATAACTGAAAATCACTGGTAGGCGAAGCCCCTACATAAAGTTTACAATAAGATATGGCGTAATGGACAAGATGGACAAGTCACAAGATCGGAATGCTACTGTCACCTGCTGTCATGTAACCTGTTAAGCTATGAGGAGTAAATGTTGACCAACTTTATTGGAAAGGAAACCAACTGGAATATTGGGATGGAGGTTGAGGCATATTTATGTTACTGTTTTTTTAGAAACAATAGTAAGGAATTATCATGCCGCTTCAGCAAGTTTAGAAACAGACAGTATATTATTCTTTTCTGTAAAACTTAGGAAATATTAAAACCAAACATGGTTAAAAAAAATTACTGAATGCTTGGAATTCACCCTGTGCTTGTGTTTCTAGGTACATTTTGCAATGAAGCTATAATCCATACGGAGTAAACAGTATGCCATTGTGGTTGGGAGGTGTTAGTTTTGTAATTAGGTATTATCATCAAAAGCAGAAAGATACAAAATGGATGAAGTCACTACATGGTGAACAAACAGCCACATATATACAGTGGAGATAAGCGTATTTCATGATATTCAGCTTCAGCTTCATAATCTTCTGTGTCTTCTAGATCGACAGAATATATCACTTGTCGTTGTCAGATCTCAAACACATTAGTGTTTTTTGACTATTACTAGCTGATGCATTTTTTTCTGCAAGTTTTCTGATAGAAATTAATAGGATCCATCACATTCAGCTGTTTTCACAAATCATACCAAAAAAAAAGCGTGAATGTGTATTTACTATGTTCGGGTCTCAACCTTTACTGTATACAATATACTATGATAAAATATAATTACACCCCAGAGTACTGAAGGAGATAGCATTATACATTTTTGAACTACTCTCCATAACCTTTGAAAATTCTTGGAGAACAGGAGAAATCCCAGAAGACTGGAGAAGAGCAAATGTTGTTCATATCTTCAAAAAGGGGAAGAAGGTGGACCCAGGGAACTATAGGCCGGTGAGTCTGACGTCTATACCAGGAAAGATCTTTGAACAAATTATTAAACATCATGTATGTAAGTACCTGGATAAGAATGAAGTGATTAAACAGAGTCAGCATGGGTTTGTAACTAATATGTCATGTCAGGCTAACTCAGGCTATGTTCACACGTTCAGGATTTCCATCCTTTTTTTTTCCTGACTGAATCTGCAGGTCTCTGCAGAAAACGCAGGTGCGTTTTTTGTGCGTTTTTGGTGCGTTTTTGGTGCGTTTTTTGGTGCGTTTTTAGTGCGGTTTTTTGTGCGTTTTTTTATGCAGTTTTCTCTGCAAATTGTCTGTGTTTGACACAAATAAAGCTTTAACTGCAGTGGGGGAAAAAAAAAAAAGAAATGATGTCATTTCCTTGTCCAACCCTTTTCTTCTTCCATCCTCCATTTTGGGACTAAACACCAAAATGAGTGGACGTGTTTTGAATGACAGCGCTCCGCGTTTTGCGCCGCATGCGTCACTGCAGCGCACGCATCCGGGCGCAGAGGACGCAGCAAGTTGCATTTTTGCTGCGTCCAAAATCAATCAAAAAAAGGACGCATGCGGCGCAAAACGCAGCGTTGTGCATGCGTTTTGCTGCGTTTTACTTTGCGTTGTGTGTTGCGGCGCCGACGCTGCGGCGCACAACGCAAATGTGAACATAGCCTAAGTGCCACGTATTTCAGTGCCACGTGCCACGTATTTAAGTGCCACGTGCCACATATTTCAGTGCCACGTGCCACGTATTTTAGTGCCACGTGCCACGTATTTAAGTGCCACGTGCCACGTATCTCAGTGCCACGTGCCACGTATTTAAGTGCCACGTGCCACGTATTGTAGTGCCACGTGCCACGTATTTAAGTGCCACGTGCCACATATTTAAGTGCCACGTGCCACGTATTTCAGTGCCACGTGCCACGTGCCACGTATTTAAGTGCCACGTGCCACATATTTCAGTGCCACGTGCCACGTATTTCAGTGCCACGTGCCACGTATCTCAGTGCCACGTGCCACGTATTTAAGTGCCACGTGCCACGTATTGTAGTGCCACGTGCCACGTATTTAAGTGCCACGTGCCACATATTTAAGTGCCACGTGCCACGTATTTAAGTGCCACGTGCCACGTATTTTAGTGCCACGTGCCACATATTTAAGTGCCACGTGCCACGTATTTCAGTGCCACGTGCCACGTATTTCAGTGCCACGTGCCACGTATTTAAGTGCCACGTGCCACGTATCACGTATTTCAGTGCCACGTATTTAAGTGCCACGTGCCACGTATTTAAGTGACACGTATCATGTATTTAAGTGACACGTATCACGTATAAGTGACACGTGTCACGTATTTAAGTGCCACATATTTAAGTGCCACGTATCCCACGAAGATTTTCCATGGAGAACAGACACATCCAGAGATATGTCTGCTCTCCACGGATGCAGCAACACACTGACAGGAGCCATAGTTCCTGTCGGTGTGTCACTGCGCATGCGCGAGCGAGTTTACCGGCGGTCATTGACCCCGGCACTCTCGCTTAACGGCAGTGCTGCGTGGGAAAGTTCAACGCAGCTGTACTGCTGTTAACCGAGACGCCGGAGTCATTGAGCTCCGGGACAGTACGCGATACACTGCTAGGAGCTTCGCTCCTGGCAGTGTATCGCCGGAGAGCAGCCGATCGGCGTGGGACACTCGTTTTATGGATTCTGCGGACAGGGAGTATGGATTTGGTTTATTATTTTGGGATTTTTTCCTGGAGGATCGAGGGCTTCGCCTACAAGTGTGCTGTTGGTGAGTATATACTCTGTGTTATGTGTTGTATGTACTGTGTGTCATGTATGTGTATTGTGTGTAGGTGTTTGGTGTAACTTTACCATTGTGCTAAGTCGCCGGACACAGGGACAACTCTCCCATCCTAATACCGGATGGGAGTAGTAGTCCATACGGCGACTTAGCACAATGGAGGCACTAGCGTCGCATGGGGACACGCACACACACACGCATACACACACACATACACATACACACAGACACACACACACACATACACACACACACAGACACACATACCAAATCAATCAAACGGCCGACACGATCCCCATGCGCCGGTATGCCTCCATGTCTCTCCGCCCACGCACTTCCGGCCCCGCACTTCCGCCGGCTTCCCCGCACTTCCGGCTGCAGCGGTTCTGCACAACAAACCGCAGTAAAACCCGCAGATATATTTTTGATCTGCGGGTTTTACTGCGATTTTGACCTCACAATGGAGGTCTATGGGTGCAGAACCGCTGCGGTTCAGGAAGAAGAATTGACATGCTCCTTCTTTTTTCCGGGAGCTATTCAGCACGGCTTTTTTTTTTAAATTTCCGGACCATGTGCACAGTGTGTCCTGTTTTCCATAGGGTACAGTGTACTGTACCCTGCATGGAAAACAGCTGCGGAACCGCAGCGGCAAAACCGCCGCGATTCCGCGGTAAAAAACGCACTGTGTGAACATGGCCTTAATTTACTTTTATGACAGAATCACTGACCGGGTGGATCAGGGAAATGCTGTAGATATAGTATATCTTGACTTCAACAAAGCATTTGACAAAGTATCTCACACAATCCTTATTAAAAGAAATGACTAACTATAGAATGGACAAGGCAACTGTTAGGTGGATTCATAACTGGCTTAGTGATCTGACCCAAAGAGTGGTCGTAAATGGCTGCACATCCAGTTGTGTTGTGAACTATACTTCTTGGCTCCCTCTTGTGGTCACTAGTGATTTGGCACTTGGATTGTCTTTTACCAGGTTTGTACTCACCTGCTTCGTTAGGCCTGGGGTGTTGCTATTTAAACTTCCTGGATTCTCAGTCCAGTGCCTGGCATCGTTGTATTCAGTTCATTTCTGTTTGCTCCTGACTTCAGGTCCTGGTTCCTTGCAAGATAAGCTAAGTCCTGCTTTCTTATTTTTTGTTATTTTGCTTTGTTCATATTTTTGTCCAGCTTGTATAAAATGTGATTCCTGATATTGCTGGAAGCTCTAGGGGGCTGATATTCTCCCCCCTCACCGTTAGTCGGTTTGGGGGTTCTTGGATATTCAGCGTGGATATTTTGCAGGGTTTTTTGCTGACCATATAAGTCACCTTACTATTTTCTGCTATTAGTCAGTGGGCCTCTCTTTGCTAAAATCTAGTTCATTCTTACGTTTGTCTTTTCTTCTTACCTCACCGTTATTATTTGTTGGGGGCTTGTATTACTTTGGGGTCTTTTCTCTGGAGGCAAGCGAGGTCTTATTTTCCCTGATAGGGTTAGTTAGTTCTCCGGCTGGCGCGAGACGTCTAGGATCAACGTAGGCAAGTTCCCCGGCTACTGTTAGTGTTTGTGCTAGGATCAGGTATATGGTCAGCCTAGTTACCACGTCCCTATGAGCTGGTATTTATGTTTGCAGACTTTGCTGTAATCTCTGAGATCCTTTGCCATTGGGATCATAACAGTATGCCAGGCCAATTAATAGTTAATGCATTGCAGAAGTGGGATTAAAAGAAAAGGAGTTCTGAGTTTTTTTTGTTTTTTTTTCCTCTCCTCTTTCTTCCTTCCCCTTTATCTCAGAGTGGCTGTAAGCTTTGCTGCAGACATGAATGTTCAGACCTTGATTACTAGTGTGGATCAGCTTGCTGCACGAGTGCAGAGCATTCAGGATTTTGTTGTTAGCAGTCCTATGTCTGAGCCTAAGATACCTATTCATGAGCTGTTCTCTGGAGATCGATTTAAATTTAGGAATTTTAGGAATAATTGTAAATTGTTTCTATCTTTGAAACCTCGTTCGTCTGGAGATTCAGCTCAGCAAGTTAAAATTGTTATCTCCTTTTTGCGTGGCGACCCGCAGGATTGGGCTTTCTCGTTAGCGCCAGGAGATCCGGCATTGGCTGATGTTGATGCGTTTTTTCTGGCGCTCGGATTGCTTTATGAGGAGCCTAATCTTGAAATTCAGGCAGAAAAAGCTCTACTGGCTATCTCTCAGGGCCAGGATGAAGCCGAAGTGTATTGCCAAAAATTTCGGAAATGGTCCGTGCTTACTCAATGGAATGAATGTGCTCTGGCCGCAAATTTCAGAAATGGCCTTTCTGATGCCATTAAGAATGTGATGGTGGGTTTCACAATTCCTACAAGTCTGAATGATTCTATGGCGCTGGCTATTCAGATTGATCGGCGTTTGCGCGAGCGCAAATCCGCTAATCCTCTGGCGGTGTTGTCTGAACAGACACCTGTTTCAATGCAATGTGATGGAAACCCCGATCCAGCAATGCAATGTGATAGAATCCTGACTAGAACCGAACGACAAAATCATAGACGACAGAATGGGCTGTGTTTTTACTGTGGTGATTCTACACATGTTATATCAGCATGCTCTAAACGCCTAACCAAGGTTGTCAGTCCTGTCACCATTGGTAATTTGCAGCCTAAATTTATTTTGTCTGTGACTTTAATTTGTTCGTTGTCTTCCTACCCTGTTATGGCGTTTGTGGATTCAGGTGCTGCCCTGAGTCTTATGGACTTGTCGTTTGCCAAGCGCTGTGGTTTTGTCCTGGAGCCTTTAAAAGTTCCTATTCCTCTCCGAGGAATTGATGCTACGCCACTGGCGGAAAATAAACCGCAGTATTGGACACAAGTGACCATGTGCATGACTCCTGAACATCGGGAGGTGATTCGTTTTCTTGTTCTGCATAAAATGAATGATTTGGTCGTGTTAGGTCTGCCATGGTTACAGACCCATAATCCTGTTTTGGATTGGAAGGCTATGTCTGTGTCGAGTTGGGGTTGTCAGGGAATTCATTGCGATTCTCCGCCGGTGTCTATTGCTACTTCTACTCCTTCAGAGGTTCCTGAGTATTTGTGTGACTATCAGGATGTATTCAGTGAGTCCAGGTCCAGTGCTCTTCCTCCTCATAGGAACTGTGACTGCGCTATAGATTTGATTCCTGGCAGTAAATTTCCTAAGGCACGATTATTTAATTTGTCTGTACCCGAGCATGCCGCGATGCGTTCTTATGTCAAGGAGTCTTTGGAGAAGGGGCATATTCGTCCATCCTCTTCCCCTCTTGGTGCGGGATTCTTTTTTGTGGCCAAGAAGGACGGGTCTTTGAGACCTTGTATAGACTATCGGCTTCTGAATAAAATCACTGTTAAGTTTCAGTATCCTTTGCCACTATTGTCAGACTTGTTTGCTCGGATTAAGGGTGCCAAGTGGTTCACCAAGATAGATCTTCGTGGTGCGTACAACCTTGTGCGCATTAGGTAGGGAGATGAATGGAAAACTGCATTCAATACGCCCGAAGGTCATTTTGAATACTTGGTGATGCCCTTTGGGCTCTCTAATGCTCCTTCAGTGTTTCAGTCCTTTATGCATGATATCTTCCGGAAGTATCTGGATAAATTTATGATTGTTTATCTGGATGATATTCTGGTTTTCTCGGATGATTGGGATTCTCATGTAAAGCAGGTCAGGATGGTGTTTCAGGTTTTGCGTGATAATGCTTTGTTTGTGAAGGGCTCAAAGTGTCTCTTTGGAGTGCAGAAGGTTTCCTTTTTGGGTTTTATTTTCTCCCCTTCTGCGGTGGAGATGGACCCAGTCAAGGTCCGAGCTATTCATGATTGGACTCAACCCACATCTGTTAAGAGTCTTCAGAAGTTCTTGGGGTTTGCTAATTTCTACCGTCGTTTTATTGCTAATTTTTCTAGCGTTGTTAAACCTTTGACGGATATGACCAAGAAAGGTTCTGATGTTGCTAATTGGGCTCCTGCAGCCGTGGAGGCTTTTCGGGAGCTGAAGCGCCGGTTTACTTCGGCGCCTGTTTTGTGCCAGCCTGATGTCTCACTTCCCTTTCAGGTGGAAGTGGATGTTTCTGAGATCGGTGCCGGAGCTGTTTTGTCGCAGAAAGGCTCTGGTTGCTCTGGGATGAGACCATGTGCTTTTTTCTCTAGGAACTTTTCGCCTGCTGAGCGGAACTATGATGTTGGTAATTGGGAGTTGTTGGCCATGAAGTGGGCATTTGAGGAGTGGCGTCATTGGCTCGAGGGAGCTAAGCATCGTGTGGTGGTCTTGACTGATCACAAGAATCTGATGTATCTCGAGTCTGCTAAGCGCCTGAATCCTAGACAGGCTCGTTGGTCATTGTTTTTCTCCCGTTTTGACTTTGTGGTCTTGTACCTGCCTGGTACAAAGAATGTGAAGGCTGATGCTCTTTCTAGGAGCTTTGTGCCTGACTCTCCTGGCGTCTCAGAGCCAGCTGGTATTCTTAAAGAGGGAGTAATCTTGTCGGCCATTTCTCCTGATTTGCGACGTGTGTTGCAGAGATTTCAGGCTGGTAGACCTGACCCTTTCCCACCTGATAGATTGTTTGTTCCTGATAAATGGACCAGCAGAGTTATTTCTGAGGTTCATTCCTCGGTGTTGGCAGGGCACCCTGGGATTTTTGGTACCAGAGATTTGGTGGCTAGGTCCTTTTGGTGGCCTTCCCTGTCGCGGGATGTGCGTTCTTTTGTGCAGTCCTGTGGGATCTGTGCTCGGGCTAAGCCTTGCTGTTCTCGTGCCAGCGGGTTGCTTTTGCCCTTGCCCGTCCCGAAGAGGCCTTGGACGCACATTTCCATGGATTTCATTTCAGATCTTCCGGTGTCTCAAGGAATGTCTGTCATCTGGGTGGTCTGTGATCGTTTTTCCAAGATGGTCCATTTGGTGCCCTTGCCTAAGTTGCCTTCCTCTTCCGATCTGGTTCCTTTGTTCTTTCAGATTGTGGTTCGTTTGCACGGCATTCCTGAGAATATCGTGTCTGACAGAGGATCCCAGTTTGTGTCCAGATTCTGGCGATCTTTTTGTGCTAAGATGGGCATTGATTTGTCATTTTCATCTGCCTTTCATCCTCAGACTAATGGCCAAACTGAGCGAACTAATCAGACGCTGGAGGCTTATTTGAGATGTTTTGTTTCTGCGGATCAGGATGATTGGGTGAGCTTCTTGCCATTGGCTGAGTTTGCCCTTAATAATCGGGCTAGTTCCGCTACTTTGGTTTCGCCATTTTTCTGCAATTCTGGTTTCCATCCGCGTTTTTCCTCGGGTCATGTTGAACCTTCTGACTGTCCTGGGGTGGATTCCGTGGTGGATAGGTTGCAGCGGATTTGGAATCGTGTGGTGAACAACTTGAAGTTGTCACAGGAGAAGGCTCAGCGTTTTGCCAACCGCCGCCGCGGTGTGGGCCCCCGACTTCGTGTTGGGGATTTGGTTTGGTTGTCTTCTCGGTATGTCCCTCTGAAGGTTTCCTCTCCTAAGTTTAAGCCTCGCTTTATTGGTCCTTATAAAATTTTGGAAGTTCTTAACCCGGTTTCTTTTCGTTTGGATCTTCCGGTGTCATTTGCCATTCACAACGTGTTCCATAGGTCTTTGTTGCGGCGGTACGTTGTGCCTGTGGTTCCTGCTGTTGAGCCTCCTGCTCCGGTGTTGGTTGAGGGCGAGTTGGAGTACGTGGTGGAGAAGATCTTGGATTCTCATCTCTCTAGACGGAGGCTTCAGTATTTGGTCAAATGGAAGGGCTATGGTCAGGAGGATAATTCCTGGGTGGCCGCCTCTGATGTTCATGCGGCCGATTTGGTTCGTGCCTTCCACGCTGCTCATCCTGGTCACCCTGGTGGTCTTGGTGAGGGTTCGATGACCCCTCCTTAAAGGGGGGGTACTGTTGTGAACTATACTTCTTGGCTCCCTCTTGTGGTCACTAGTGATTTGGCACTTGGATTGTCTTTTACCAGGTTTGTACTCACCTGCTTCGTTAGGCCTGGGGTGTTGCTATTTAAACTTCCTGGATTCTCAGTCCAGTGCCTGGCATCGTTGTATTCAGTTCATTTCTGTTTGCTCCTGACTTCAGGTCCTGGTTCCTTGCAAGATAAGCTAAGTCCTGCTTTCTTATTTTTTGTTATTTTGCTTTGTTCATATTTTTGTCCAGCTTGTATAAAATGTGATTCCTGATATTGCTGGAAGCTCTAGGGGGCTGATATTCTCCCCCCTCACCGTTAGTCGGTTTGGGGGTTCTTGGATATTCAGCGTGGATATTTTGCAGGGTTTTTTGCTGACCATATAAGTCACCTTACTATTTTCTGCTATTAGTCAGTGGGCCTCTCTTTGCTAAAATCTAGTTCATTCTTACGTTTGTCTTTTCTTCTTACCTCACCGTTATTATTTGTTGGGGGCTTGTATTACTTTGGGGTCTTTTCTCTGGAGGCAAGCGAGGTCTTATTTTCCCTGATAGGGTTAGTTAGTTCTCCGGCTGGCGCGAGACGTCTAGGATCAACGTAGGCACGTTCCCTGGCTACTGTTAGTGTTTGTGCTAGGATCAGGTATATGGTCAGCCTAGTTACCACGTCCCTATGAGCTGGTATTTATGTTTGCAGACTTTGCTGTAATCTCTGAGATCCTTTGCCATTGGGTTCATAACACAGTTGGAAGAATGTCTCAAGATGGGTACCTGTTGTGAATTCCGTTCTCGGGCTCCCTCCTGTGGTCGTGAATGGTACTTTGGTGAGTTCTGTCCTTGGACACCCTCTGGTGGCTTTGAGTGGAACTGCTGATCTTTGAGGTTGGCTTTCTCAGCTGCTCTCGTTTATTGCTTCTGGCTTCCCTATTTAACTCTGCCCAGGTCGTTAGTCCATGCCAGCTGTCAATGTCTCAGTACTGGTTCAGATCTCTCTTGGATTTCTCAGATGACCTGTCTACTCCAGCAGAAGCTAAGTCCTCGCTAGTTCATTTGCTGTTTATTGGTTTTTGAATATATTTCTCTGTACATGCTATGTTTCAGTCCAGCCTGCTATTATGATATTTCCTTGCTAGCTGGAAGCTCTGGGGGTGCAGAGCTGCACCTCCACACGGTGAGTCGGTGTGGAGGTCTTTTTGCACACGCTGCGTGGTTTTTGTAGTTTTTATTACTGACCGCATAGTTCCCTTTCCTATCCTCTGTCTGTCTAGAGAAGATTCGGCCTCCTTTGCTAAAATCTGTTTCATTCCTGTGTTTGTTACTTCCTCTTAACTCACAGTTAATATTTGTGGGGGGCTACCTTTACTTTGGGGAATTTCTCTGAGGCAAGGTAGGCTGCTATTTCTATCTTTAGGGGTAGTTAGCTCTTAGGCTGTGAAGAGGAGTCTAGGGAGAGTTAGGTACGCTCCACGGCTATTTCTGGTGTGTGTGATAGGATTAGGGATTGCGGTCAGTAGAGTTACCACTTCCTCAGAGCTTGTCCCAGGTTTTTCCATTTTAACCATCAGGTCATTTCGGGTGCTCCTAACCACCAGGTCCATAACAGTACAGCTGGCCAACAAAGTGTTAATGCATCTCAAAAGAGGGAAAAGAGAAGTTCTGAGTCAATTTTTTTTTCTTTGCTGCTTGTTTTGTCTTTCTTTTCCCCTTAACCTCTGGGTGGTTCAGGACTCAGGTGTAGATATGGATATTCAGGGTTTGTCCTCTTGTGTGGATCAACTCGCTGTTAGGGTACAGAGTATTCAAGATTATGTAGTTCAGAATCCGATGTTAGAGCCTAGAATTCCAATTCCTGATTGGTTTTCTGGGGATAGATCTAAATTTTTGAATTTCAAAAATAATTGCAGACTGTTTCTTGCTCTGAAACCCCGCTCTTCTGGTGACCCCATTCAGCAAGTAAAGATTGTTATTTCTTTGTTGCGTGGTGACCCGCAAGACTGGGCATTCTCCCTTGAGCCAGGAAATCCTGCATTGCTTAATGTAGATGCATTTTTTCTAGCGCTTGGATTGCTTTATGATGAACCTAATTCTGTGGATCAGGCAGAAAAGATCTTGCTGACTCTATGTCAGGGTCAGGATGAAGCAGAAGTATATTGCCAGAAGTTTAGAAAGTGGTCTGTGCTTACACAATGGAATGAGTGTGCCCTGGCAGCAATTTTCAGAAAGGGTCTTTCTGAAGCCCTTAAAGATGTTATGGTGGGGTTCCCCACGCCTGCTGGTCTGAATGAATCAATGTCTTTGGCCATTCAGATTGATCGGCGTTTGCGTGAGCGCAAAGTTGTGCACCATTTGGCGGTGTCCTCTGAGCAAAGGCCTGAGCCTATGCAATGTGATAGGACTTTGACCAGAGCTGAACGGCAAGAACACAGACGTCAGAATGGGCTGTGTTTTTACTGTGGTGACTCTTCTCATGCTATCTCTGATTGTCCTAAGCGCACTAAGAGGTTCGCTAGGTCTGTCACCATTAGTACTGTGCAGCCTAAATTTCTCTTATCTGTTACTCTGATTTGCTCATTGTCGTCCTACTCTGTTATGGCATTTGTGGATTCGGGCGCTGCTCTGAATTTGATGGACTTGGAGTTTGCCAGGCGCTGTGGTTTTTTCTTGGAGCCTTTGCAGATTCCTATTCCCTTAAGGGGGATTGATGCTACGCCATTGGCCAAGAATAAACCCCAGTACTGGACTCAGCTGACCATGTGCATGGCTCCCGCACATCAGGAAAGTATTCGCTTTTTGGTGTTGCATAATTTGCATGATGTTGTCGTTTTGGGTTTGCCATGGTTACAGGTTCATAATCCAGTACTGGATTGGAAATCAATGTCTGTGTCTAGTTGGGGCTGTCAAGGGATACATACTGATGTTCCTTTGATGTCAATTTCTTCTTCCACTCCTTCTGAAATTCCTGTGTTTTTGTCGGATTACCAGGATGTATTTGATGAGCCCAAGTCCAGTGCCCTACCTCCTCATAGGGACTGTGATTGCGCTATTAATTTGATTCCTGGTAGTAAGTTCCCTAAGGGCCGACTGTTTAATTTATCTGTGCCAGAACATGCCGCTATGCGGAGTTATGTAAAGGAGTCCTTGGAGAAAGGACATATTCGCCCGTCTTCGTCACCATTGGGAGCAGGGTTCTTTTTTGTGGCCAAGAAGGATGGCTCTCTGAGACCCTGTATAGATTACCGCCTACTCAATAAAATCACGGTCAAATTTCAGTACCCCTTGCCTCTGTTGTCTGATTTGTTTGCTCGGATTAAGGGGGCTAGTTGGTTTACCAAGATTGACCTTCGAGGGGCGTATAATCTTGTGCGTATTAAACAGGGCGATGAATGGAAAACAGCATTTAATACGCCCGAGGGCCATTTTGAGTACCTGGTGATGCCATTCGGGCTTTCTAATGCCCCATCTGTGTTTCAGTCCTTTATGCATGACATCTTCCGGAAGTATCTGGATAGGTTCATGATTGTATATTTGGATGATATTTTGGTCTTTTCGGATGATTGGGAGTCTCATGTAAGGCAGGTCAGGATGGTGTTCCAGGTCCTTCGTGCTAATGCGTTGTTTGTGAAGGGGTCTAAATGCCTCTTTGGAGTTCAGAAGGTTTCCTTTTTGGGCTTCATTTTTTCCCCTTCTACTATCGAGATGGACCCTGTTAAAGTTCAGGCCATTTATGATTGGACTCAACCTACATCTGTGAAGAGTCTTCAGAAGTTCCTGGGCTTTGCTAATTTTTACCGTCGCTTCATCGCTAATTTTTCTAGTGTGGTTAAGCCTTTGACTGATTTGACGAAGAAAGGCGCTGATGTGGTGAACTGGTCCCCTGCGGCCGTTGAGGCTTTTCAGGAGCTTAAACGTCATTTTACTTCGGCCCCTGTGTTGCGTCAGCCAGATGTTTTGCTCCCTTTTCAGGTCGAGGTTGATGCTTCTGAGATTGGGGCAGGGGCTGTTTTGTCTCAGAGAAGTTCTGATGGCTTTTTGATGAAGCCGTGTGCTTTCTTTTCTAGAACGTTTTCGCCTGCTGAGCGTAATTATGATGTCGGCAATCGGGAGTTGTTGGCTATGAAGTGGGCATTCGAGGAGTGGCGACATTGGCTTGAGGGAGCCAAACATCACGTGGTGGTCTTGACTGACCACAAGAATCTGACTTACCTCGAGTCCACCAAGAGGTTGAATCCTAGACAGGCTCGATGGTCACTGTTTTTCTCCCATTTCGATTTTGTGGTCTCATACCTTCCGGGATCTAAGAATGTGAAGGCTGATGCCCTTTCTAGGAGTTTTTTGCCTGATTCTCCGGGAGTCTCTGAGCCGGCTGGTATTCTCAAAGAGGGGGTGATTTTGTCTGCCATCTCCCCTGATTTGCGGCGGGTGCTGCAGGAGTTTCAGGCTGATAGACCTGACCACTGTCCAGTGGAGAAACTGTTTGTCCCTGATAGATGGACTAGTAGGGTTATTTCTGAGGTTCATTGTTCAGTATTGGCTGGTCATCCTGGGATTTTTGGTACCAGAGATTTGGTTGCTATGTCCTTTTGGTGGCCTTCCTTGTCACGGGATGTGCGTTCTTTTGTGCAGTCCTGTGGGACTTGTGCTCGGGCCAAACCTTGCTGTTCTCGTGCCAGTGGGTTGCTTTTGCCTTTGCCTGTCCCAAAGAGGCCCTGGATGCATATTTCCATGGATTTCATTTCTGATCTTCCTGTCTCTCAAAGGATGTCTGTCATCTGGGTGGTTTGTGATCGGTTTTCTAAGATGGTCCATTTGGTACCCTTGCCTAAATTGCCTTCCTCCTCTGATTTGGTTCCATTATTTTTTCAGCATGTGGTTCGTTTGCATGGCATTCCGGAGAACATTGTGTCGGACAGAGGTTCCCAGTTTGTTTCTAGGTTTTGGCGGTCCTTTTGTGCTAAGATGGGCATTGATTTGTCTTTTTCTTCAGCGTTCCATCCTCAGACAAATGGCCAAACCGAACGAACTAATCAGACCTTGGAGACCTATCTGAGATGCTTTGTCTCTGCTGATCAGGATGATTGGGTGACCTTCTTGCCATTGGCCGAGTTCGCCCTTAATAATCGGGCTAGTTCTGCTACCTTGGTTTCGCCTTTTTTTTGTAATTCTGGTTTTCATCCTCGTTTTTCTTCAGGGCAAGTTGAGCCTTCTGACTGTCCTGGTGTGGATTCTGTAGTGGACAGGTTGCAGCAAATTTGGACACACGTGGTGGACAATTTGACGTTGTCTCAGGAGAAGGCGCAACGTTTTGCTAGCCGCCGTCGCTGTGTTGGTCCCCGACTTCGTGTTGGGGATTTGGTTTGGTTGTCTTCTCATTTTGTTCCTATGAAGGTTTCTTCTCCTAAGTTCAAGCCTCGTTTCATTGGTCCTTATAAGATTTCTGAAATTATCAATCCTGTGTCGTTTCGTTTGGCCCTTCCAGCTTCTTTTGCCATCCATAATGTGTTCCATAGGTCGTTGTTGCGGAGATATGTGGCGCCTATGGTTCCTTCCGTTGATCCACCTGCTCCGGTGTTGGTTGAGGGGGAGTTGGAGTATGTGGTGGAGAAGATTTTAGATTCTCGTATTTCGAGACGGAAACTTCAGTACCTGGTTAAATGGAAGGGCTATGGTCAGGAGGATAATTCCTGGGTTGTTGCCTCCGATGTCCATGCTGCCGATTTGGTTCGCGCCTTTCATTTGGCTTGTCCTGATCGGCCTGGGGGCTCTGGTGAGGGTTCGGTGACCCCTCCTCAAGGGGGGGGTACTGTTGTGAATTCCGTTCTCGGGCTCCCTCCTGTGGTCGTGAATGGTACTTTGGTGAGTTCTGTCCTTGGACACCCTCTGGTGGCTTTGAGTGGAACTGCTGATCTTTGAGGTTGGCTTTCTCAGCTGCTCTCGTTTATTGCTTCTGCTGGCTTCCCTATTTAACTCTGCCCAGGTCGTTAGTCCATGCCAGCTGTCAATGTCTCAGTACTGGTTCAGATCTCTCTTGGATTTCTCAGATGACCTGTCTACTCCAGCAGAAGCTAAGTCCTCGCTAGTTCATTTGCTGTTTATTGGTTTTTGAATATATTTCTCTGTACATGCTATGTTTCAGTCCAGCCTGCTATTATGATATTTCCTTGCTAGCTGGAAGCTCTGGGGGTGCAGAGCTGCACCTCCACACCGTGAGTCGGTGTGGAGGTCTTTTTGCACACGCTGCGTGGTTTTTGTAGTTTTTATTACTGACCGCATAGTTCCCTTTCCTATCCTCTGTCTGTCTAGAGAAGATTCGGCCTCCTTTGCTAAAATCTGTTTCATTCCTGTGTTTGTTACTTCCTCTTAACTCACAGTTAATATTTGTGGGGGGCTACCTTTACTTTGGGGAATTTCTCTGAGGCAAGGTAGGCTGCTATTTCTATCTTTAGGGGTAGTTAGCTCTTAGGCTGTGAAGAGGAGTCTAGGGAGAGTTAGGTACGCTCCACGGCTATTTCTAGTGTGTGTGATAGGATTAGGGATTGCGGTCAGTAGAGTTATCACTTCCTCAGAGCTTGTCCCAGGTTTTTCCATTTTAACCATCAGGTCATTTCGGGTGCTCCTAACCACCAGGTCCATAACAGTACAGCTGGCCAACAAAGTGTTAATGCATCTCAAAAGAGGGAAAAGAGAAGTTCTGAGTCAATTTTTTTTTCTTTGCTGCTTGTTTTGTCTTTCTTTTCCCCTTAACCTCTGGGTGGTTCAGGACTCAGGTGTAGATATGGATATTCAGGGTTTGTCCTCTTGTGTGGATCAACTCGCTGTTAGGGTACAGAGTATTCAAGATTATGTAGTTCAGAATCCGATGTTAGAGCCTAGAATTCCAATTCCTGATTGGTTTTCTGGGGATAGATCTAAATTTTTGAATTTCAAAAATAATTGCAGACTGTTTCTTGCTCTGAAACCCCGCTCTTCTGGTGACCCCATTCAGCAAGTAAAGATTGTTATTTCTTTGTTGCGTGGTGACCCGCAAGACTGGGCATTCTCCCTTGAGCCAGGAAATCCTGCATTGCTTAATGTAGATGCATTTTTTCTAGCGCTTGGATTGCTTTATGATGAACCTAATTCTGTGGATCAGGCAGAAAAGATCTTGCTGACTCTATGTCAGGGTCAGGATGAAGCAGAAGTATATTGCCAGAAGTTTAGAAAGTGGTCTGTGCTTACACAATGGAATGAGTGTGCCCTGGCAGCAATTTTCAGAAAGGGTCTTTCTGAAGCCCTTAAAGATGTTATGGTGGGGTTCCCCACGCCTGCTGGTCTGAATGAATCAATGTCTTTGGCCATTCAGATTGATCGGCGTTTGCGTGAGCGCAAAGTTGTGCACCATTTGGCGGTGTCCTCTGAGCAAAGGCCTGAGCCTATGCAATGTGATAGGACTTTGACCAGAGCTGAACGGCAAGAACACAGACGTCAGAATGGGCTGTGTTTTTACTGTGGTGACTCTTCTCATGCTATCTCTGATTGTCCTAAGCGCACTAAGAGGTTCGCTAGGTCTGTCACCATTAGTACTGTGCAGCCTAAATTTCTCTTATCTGTTACTCTGATTTGCTCATTGTCGTCCTACTCTGTTATGGCATTTGTGGATTCGGGCGCTGCTCTGAATTTGATGGACTTGGAGTTTGCCAGGCGCTGTGGTTTTTTCTTGGAGCCTTTGCAGATTCCTATTCCCTTAAGGGGGATTGATGCTACGCCATTGGCCAAGAATAAACCCCAGTACTGGACTCAGCTGACCATGTGCATGGCTCCCGCACATCAGGAAAGTATTCGCTTTTTGGTGTTGCATAATTTGCATGATGTTGTCGTTTTGGGTTTGCCATGGTTACAGGTTCATAATCCAGTACTGGATTGGAAATCAATGTCTGTGTCTAGTTGGGGCTGTCAAGGGATACATACTGATGTTCCTTTGATGTCAATTTCTTCTTCCACTCCTTCTGAAATTCCTGTGTTTTTGTCGGATTACCAGGATGTATTTGATGAGCCCAAGTCCAGTGCCCTACCTCCTCATAGGGACTGTGATTGCGCTATTAATTTGATTCCTGGTAGTAAGTTCCCTAAGGGCCGACTGTTTAATTTATCTGTGCCAGAACATGCCGCTATGCGGAGTTATGTAAAGGAGTCCTTGGAGAAAGGACATATTCGCCCGTCTTCGTCACCATTGGGAGCAGGGTTCTTTTTTGTGGCCAAGAAGGATGGCTCTCTGAGACCCTGTATAGATTACCGCCTACTCAATAAAATCACGGTCAAATTTCAGTACCCCTTGCCTCTGTTGTCTGATTTGTTTGCTCGGATTAAGGGGGCTAGTTGGTTTACCAAGATTGACCTTCGAGGGGCGTATAATCTTGTGCGTATTAAACAGGGCGATGAATGGAAAACAGCATTTAATACGCCCGAGGGCCATTTTGAGTACCTGGTGATGCCATTCGGGCTTTCTAATGCCCCATCTGTGTTTCAGTCCTTTATGCATGACATCTTCCGGAAGTATCTGGATAGGTTCATGATTGTATATTTGGATGATATTTTGGTCTTTTCGGATGATTGGGAGTCTCATGTAAGGCAGGTCAGGATGGTGTTCCAGGTCCTTCGTGCTAATGCGTTGTTTGTGAAGGGGTCTAAATGCCTCTTTGGAGTTCAGAAGGTTTCCTTTTTGGGCTTCATTTTTTCCCCTTCTACTATCGAGATGGACCCTGTTAAAGTTCAGGCCATTTATGATTGGACTCAACCTACATCTGTGAAGAGTCTTCAGAAGTTCCTGGGCTTTGCTAATTTTTACCGTCGCTTCATCGCTAATTTTTCTAGTGTGGTTAAGCCTTTGACTGATTTGACGAAGAAAGGCGCTGATGTGGTGAACTGGTCCCCTGCGGCCGTTGAGGCTTTTCAGGAGCTTAAACGTCATTTTACTTCGGCCCCTGTGTTGCGTCAGCCAGATGTTTTGCTCCCTTTTCAGGTCGAGGTTGATGCTTCTGAGATTGGGGCAGGGGCTGTTTTGTCTCAGAGAAGTTCTGATGGCTTTTTGATGAAGCCGTGTGCTTTCTTTTCTAGAACGTTTTCGCCTGCTGAGCGTAATTATGATGTCGGCAATCGGGAGTTGTTGGCTATGAAGTGGGCATTCGAGGAGTGGCGACATTGGCTTGAGGGAGCCAAACATCACGTGGTGGTCTTGACTGACCACAAGAATCTGACTTACCTCGAGTCCACCAAGAGGTTGAATCCTAGACAGGCTCGATGGTCACTGTTTTTCTCCCATTTCGATTTTGTGGTCTCATACCTTCCGGGATCTAAGAATGTGAAGGCTGATGCCCTTTCTAGGAGTTTTTTGCCTGATTCTCCGGGAGTCTCTGAGCCGGCTGGTATTCTCAAAGAGGGGGTGATTTTGTCTGCCATCTCCCCTGATTTGCGGCGGGTGCTGCAGGAGTTTCAGGCTGATAGACCTGACCACTGTCCAGTGGAGAAACTGTTTGTCCCTGATAGATGGACTAGTAGGGTTATTTCTGAGGTTCATTGTTCAGTATTGGCTGGTCATCCTGGGATTTTTGGTACCAGAGATTTGGTTGCTATGTCCTTTTGGTGGCCTTCCTTGTCACGGGATGTGCGTTCTTTTGTGCAGTCCTGTGGGACTTGTGCTCGGGCCAAACCTTGCTGTTCTCGTGCCAGTGGGTTGCTTTTGCCTTTGCCTGTCCCAAAGAGGCCCTGGATGCATATTTCCATGGATTTCATTTCTGATCTTCCTGTCTCTCAAAGGATGTCTGTCATCTGGGTGGTTTGTGATCGGTTTTCTAAGATGGTCCATTTGGTACCCTTGCCTAAATTGCCTTCCTCCTCTGATTTGGTTCCATTATTTTTTCAGCATGTGGTTCGTTTGCATGGCATTCCGGAGAACATTGTGTCGGACAGAGGTTCCCAGTTTGTTTCTAGGTTTTGGCGGTCCTTTTGTGCTAAGATGGGCATTGATTTGTCTTTTTCTTCAGCGTTCCATCCTCAGACAAATGGCCAAACCGAACGAACTAATCAGACCTTGGAGACCTATCTGAGATGCTTTGTCTCTGCTGATCAGGATGATTGGGTGACCTTCTTGCCATTGGCCGAGTTCGCCCTTAATAATCGGGCTAGTTCTGCTACCTTGGTTTCGCCTTTTTTTTGTAATTCTGGTTTTCATCCTCGTTTTTCTTCAGGGCAAGTTGAGCCTTCTGACTGTCCTGGTGTGGATTCTGTAGTGGACAGGTTGCAGCAAATTTGGACACACGTGGTGGACAATTTGACGTTGTCTCAGGAGAAGGCGCAACGTTTTGCTAGCCGCCGTCGCTGTGTTGGTCCCCGACTTCGTGTTGGGGATTTGGTTTGGTTGTCTTCTCATTTTGTTCCTATGAAGGTTTCTTCTCCTAAGTTCAAGCCTCGTTTCATTGGTCCTTATAAGATTTCTGAAATTATCAATCCTGTGTCGTTTCGTTTGGCCCTTCCAGCTTCTTTTGCCATCCATAATGTGTTCCATAGGTCGTTGTTGCGGAGATATGTGGCGCCTATGGTTCCTTCCGTTGATCCACCTGCTCCGGTGTTGGTTGAGGGGGAGTTGGAGTATGTGGTGGAGAAGATTTTAGATTCTCGTATTTCGAGACGGAAACTTCAGTACCTGGTTAAATGGAAGGGCTATGGTCAGGAGGATAATTCCTGGGTTGTTGCCTCCGATGTCCATGCTGCCGATTTGGTTCGCGCCTTTCATTTGGCTTGTCCTGATCGGCCTGGGGGCTCTGGTGAGGGTTCGGTGACCCCTCCTCAAGGGGGGGGTACTGTTGTGAATTCCGTTCTCGGGCTCCCTCCTGTGGTCGTGAATGGTACTTTGGTGAGTTCTGTCCTTGGACACCCTCTGGTGGCTTTGAGTGGAACTGCTGATCTTTGAGGTTGGCTTTCTCAGCTGCTCTCGTTTATTGCTTCTGCTGGCTTCCCTATTTAACTCTGCCCAGGTCGTTAGTCCATGCCAGCTGTCAATGTCTCAGTACTGGTTCAGATCTCTCTTGGATTTCTCAGATGACCTGTCTACTCCAGCAGAAGCTAAGTCCTCGCTAGTTCATTTGCTGTTTATTGGTTTTTGAATATATTTCTCAGTACATGCTATGTTTCAGTCCAGCCTGCTATTATGATATTTCCTTGCTAGCTGCAAGCTCTGGGGATGCAGAGCTGCACCTCCACACCGTGAGTCGGTGTGGAGGTCTTTTTGCACACGCTGCGTGGTTTTTGTAGTTTTTATTACTGACCGCATAGTTCCCTTTCCTATCCTCTGTCTGTCTAGAGAAGATTCGGCCTCCTTTGCTAAAATCTGTTTCATTCCCTTGTTTGTTACTTCCTCTTAACTCACAGTCAATATTTGTGGGGGGCTACCTTTACTTTGGGGAATTTCTCTGAGGCAAGGTAGGCTGCTATTTCTATCTTTAGGGGTAGTTAGCTCTAAGGCTGTGAAGAGGCGTCTAGGGAGAGTTAGGTACGCTCCACGGCTATTTCTAGTGTGTGTGATAGGATTAGGGATTGCGGTCAGTAGAGTTACCACTTCCTCAGAGCTTGTCCCAGGTTTTTCCATTTTAACCATCAGGTCATTTCGGGTGCTCCTAACCACCAGGTCCATAACAGGTACCACAGGGCTTTGTCCTGGGCCCTGCATTGTTCAACATCTTTATCAATGACTTAGATGAAAGAATTGAGGGTAAACTGATTAAAGATAGATAATACTAGAGAAGAGAGAGAGGATTCAAAAAGATATAAATAAACTAATAAACTGGAGCAGTGGGCAGCAACTAACAGAATGGTTTTTTTAACAGGGAAAAATGCAAAGTACTACATCTGGGCAATAAAAATGAAAAAAGCATATACAGAATGGGAGGAATGTGTCATGTCGGACGCTGTTCAGACTAGGTCGTCCGACAGACAGCGGTAATTCCGCTGTTGACCCCTATTTGCTCATTGGCGTCTGCTAGATTTTTTCTAGCTGTTCCGGGGTTAATTTACCTGATCCTCGGATTGGAAGCTGGGCCATTCCCATGGCCTTTAAATAGTTCTCCTGTTCATTGGGCATCGCCGATTATAGCTTCTCTCTTGTGCGTTGTTATCTCGGTCTGGAGTGGAAAGCTGGTTTGGAGATTCGTTGCTGGTGGTGTATTTTCCTCTGTCTTATTTACTCCTTCCTATATTTGTATTTATTTTGCCCTGCACATTTATAGTGTATTCCTGAGTGACTGAGGCGTGGTGTATATTTTCCTTTATCCTTGTCTGTTCTATCTGTGGGTATTGGAATATTACCTCTTCACTGGGTGGAGGGCGGAGGTATCAGCCTAGGGTTATTACAGGAGTTAGGGTGAGGTTCGAGGCCTGGACATGCACACCATCAGTGTAAACTCCAGGTAGAGGGTCAGTCAGGATTTCCCTAGTCTGAGGGAAACTGCAGGGGCCCGGGTATTTAGCTCTCGCTCACCTAGTTTCCCCATGACAGAATGGGGCTAAGCAACAGCACATGTGAAAAAGACTTGGGTATTCTAATAGATCACAGACTGAACATGAGTCAACAGTGTGATGCAGTAGCAAAAAAGGCAAATACAATTCTGGGATGTATAAACAGTAGCATACAGTCTAGATCACGTGAAGTCATTATTGCCCTCTACTCCTCTTTCATCAGACCTCATCTGGAATACTGTGTCCAGTTTTGGGCACCACATTTTAAAAAAGACATCAACAAACTGGAGCAAGTTCAGAGAAGAGTGGCCAGAATGGTGACCGGTCTGCAAACCATGTCCTATGAGGAACGTTTACAGAATTTGGGAATGTTTAGCTTGCAAAAAAGAAGACTGAGAGGAGACTTAATAGCTGTCTACAAATATCTCAAGGGCTGTCACATTGTAGAAGAATCATCTTTATTCTCATTTGCACAAGGAAAGACTAAAAGCAATGGAATTAAACTAAATGGGAGGAGACACAGATTAGATATTAGAAAAAACGTTTTGACATTTAGGGTGATCAATGAGTGGAACAGGCTGCCACGAAAGGTGGTGAGTTCTCCTTCAATGGAAGTCTTCAAACAGAGGCTGGACAGACATCTGTCTGGGATGATTTAGTGAATCCTGCTTTGCGCGGGGGGTTGGATCTGATGACCCAGGAGGTCCCTTCCAACTCTACCATTATATGATTTTATGATAAAAAATTATGAATTATAAAGGTGCTCTGTGGTGGGGTGGAATATTTGGTGAACCAGATTAATTGATTAGGAGTTCACAAGACAAGATAAAATATTTACACAGACAGAAAAAAATGTTGGAATCCTTCTGGTAAAGTAAAACAACACAACGGTCATGGAAATAGCTTGAAACTAACAAAAGTAATTTTCAATTTATATTAACTGTTTATCAGCTAATCAAAATCAGAAATTGCTTTTGAATTGTGGTTCAACAGAAAAAAAAACTAAGGAAAATGGCCTTGCTAAAAATTATGGTACCCCTAGAAAAGATTGAAAATAATTTGCCCAAAGGGATATGATAAACTAAGGTATGCCCTGTAATTATCATCACAGGTATCTACAAACTTGTCATTGGTCAGCAAACTCAAACTTAAATAGTCAGTCTGCCTATTTCAAGGGTGAAAAGTAGTCACTGTGCTGTTTCTTATCATAATGTATACCACTCTGAACATGGACCAAAGAAAGCAAAGGAAAGAGTTGTTTCAGGAAATTAGAAATAAAATCATAGACAAACATATTATTGTTAAAGGCTATAAGACCATCTCCAAACAGTTTTATGTGCATGTTACTACACTGCACATATTATTCAGAAGTTGAAGGTCTATGGTACTGTAGCCAACCTCCCTGGACGTTGCCGCAAAAGGAAAGTTGATGAAAAACTGAAAAGATGGAAAATATAAATATCAAGAGCCCATATTTACTTCCAAAGAGATTACAATTCGAATTTTCTGATGAATCTAATTTCAAACACAATGTCTGATTTTCATTAGTTGATATTCTATAAATTTAAATAAAAAATTACTTTAGTATTTTTACTTTTGTTTTTCAGGTAATTTCAGTGACCATTGTGGGTTTTTCTTACTTTACACTGATGAGCAAAAGGGTAACAATGTTTTGAACTTTTCACTTTCACCTCCATATCTCACCGTCCACTACTGCTTCAAACGTGAGACTACCATAATTTTATAAACAATCATCTTTGCTATCTCATATATAAATTTTGTTTGCAACTATTTTGCACATGATTAGTTATGTATCCCTTAGAGCTGTGGACTCCGCTTTACGTCCATTGGTCCAATAGTCTTAGGCCGGGTTCACACTTGCGTGTGGCTGGTCTGCGTATGGCTGCATAGTTCCTCCATTAAGCTCCGCCTACATGCCACCTACTTCCGCATGCGTCCTACGTTGTCCTGCATACCCATCTTTAACATTGGGTATGCAGGCACAGGCATTGTATGCAGATGTGTGCGGATGCGGCGTTTTGACATGCCCCCCGACCGCACGGGAACGTAAAAAGTTCCCTTTCCTCTTTCGGTCGTGGAAGTGGGCTCCTCTCTCCACCAGAGTTCCAATGCCATTGCAGCACACTGGTTAAGAATGTGGATGATGTGGGCTAGAACGTTCCCAGGATTCTCTGGCAAAGTGTTCCATGTGTCCACAGTTATGAGAGTTTAACCCCCTCATCCTGACACAAGCTGTACTTGGGGGCTTGGGATATTTCTTTGTGAAGTCCAAAATCCCTGCAGTTCCTCCAATCGTCGGTCCATGGGTCTCAATGGCCTCCTATAAGCCCCTGTTCCCAACTTGCTGGAGCTGTCCTTCCAAGTAGCTGGGTCAATTTGCAGACCAATCATTAGACAATTATCTGCCTCATCCAAACTGAGTGGCTTTCTATCCACCACCCATTCTTTTAAGTCACCTGGAAGCTTGTACATAAATTGTTCTAACATCAATATATCCAAGACATGTTGTGCTTCCTGAGCCCCTTCTATCCACCAAGTGCACACCATATGTAATGTGTTGGCAAACTCCCGGTGCGTGTGCACCGGACTTGTCAGTCTCTTGAAACTTCTCTGGTAGGTTTCAAGTGTGACAGCATACCCCTCTTGTAATGCACTTCGCACAGTACAGCAACATCTCTGATCCCCAGAAGACAAGTTATTATTGAGTGTCAGGTCAACACTCAAAATCTGGGCCAGTCATCAACTGACATCTCATGCAGGAAGCAGAGGTTCTCAAATAATCTCATCAATATCCAAGGTGTCTTCATTGAACTGTGATATGTCCCCATACCTTAAAGATGCAGGTCCCTCTCTCCTGTTATCTACTATCATCTGCAATGGGGTGGGGGGGTACTGCAACATGAACACCTAAATATTTGCTTAACAATGTTGCCTGCTCTACCTCCATGGTCCACTCTCCCCTGCGCAGCCAGCATCCGCCTCAACTCAGTTGGTTGATCTTCCGGCATCTGGATGACAGCCCTGGGCTGACCTCCTCCTCATCAGAACTGACCTCATCCTGTGGATATTCAAAGTCTCAGTCGGCCAAGCATTGTATTAGGGTCACCCAGTTGTCCTCCAGCAACCACTCTAGCTCTCTCCCAGAGCAAAGGGCTCTCAGTTCCTCATTCTTGAGCCTTTTATAGATGTAGTCTGCCATCTCTTCTACCAAGTTACTGCTTAGTAACTTTCCCTGGTATGCTGTCCAAAAATAGGTGATCCCACTGCTGCCACCACTTTTGAAGATCTGAGGATGGGGGTTGTCATAATCACCTAGGCAGGCTAATGATGCAACTATTTTTTCCCTTACATCCACGGTCTTACAGCAATTTCAGGTAGATGGTCACAATGCAATGCCCCCCAGTCCACAAGATCCCAATCTGGGGATGGTAGTTCCACTGCCCCTGTACCAGGCGATACCCACTGTCTCCCAACTTTTTGTTGGTCCACAGCTTTTGTATCTCCTGCCAGTATAGTCTGTAATCACAATCCATGCTCCTCCAGACAACAGATCCCACGATCGTAGCACATGTAATCAGTTACAGACGGCAACCAATTTCCAATCTTCATAGGATCAGCACTGTGGAAGGGCAGAAGTGTTCATACCCACCCCCTTAAACATTTGCTGAAGAATGTTCCAGAAGCCCAGTTTCCAGCCTGTTTGCAGGGTTATGAATTAGGAATACCCACTGCAGAGAGGAACAAAGACACACATGCCTCCAACAGATACAGGACAGAAATGCTAATGTAGGCCTTATGTGTATATGAGATCCAGCAGTCACATCTTCCTCTGCTTACTGCCCCTAAATGGAAACATTGATTCGTGAGGCTGAACACTTTCCAAGCAAGCAAATCTTTAAAAAAAAACACAACAATAAGGTCGACGTACTGGTGCTCAATGCTGGAAAAAGTCCATATCCCTTAGAGCAGTGGACTATGCTATACGTCCATTGGTCCAATAGTCATCCATGGCCAGCTCCTTACAGTATTCATAGTCCTTGAGCGTACAAAGTAACTTGTCTTGTAGGATACTCATATAGCTCAGCATTGAGACCACCATCAATTGCTTTTGGCTGTGAAACAACTCCATGTTTTCTCTCCACCAAACTTGACAGTTCCTTAAATTTCTAGATATATTAGCCTCTTTTTCCTATACTTCTTCCAGACCCCTTTGCACCCATCAGAGACTATAGTCTATTGACTTTCGCCCCATCGCTCCAAATCACCTGTTTCCAATCTTCTACTGTCTACTGTTCGTACTTTTTTGCAAACTCAAGCTGACGCTATTTATAATGATATTGAAGCTTCTTTCCCTTTTTTCAAGCCACTGTTGCACACTTGTGTAACACGTGTCACACGGTGCTTGCAAGGACGGCTGTGATCTCACTATTACAAAGCATACGAGCCATCTCCATTGCCGCATTTTTGAGCCAAAACCAATAGACATGGTGACGAGAATACTTATTTACTCTGATATTTTCCTTGGATGTCCACCTCTTGGCTATTGAATGGATGCACAGACTTCATTTTGTATTCTTCCAACTGTCATGGAACTCACATGATGCAGTTTGGCAATTTTCTTGGCCAAGAGACCTCTATCGATGAGCTGGATAATGCTGTTTCTCTTTTCTTGAGAAATCTTCTTCATAGCTGCTCCTCGATTCGAACCAGTGACCTTTTGGTTGGCAATCAACCTAATAACACACTGAGCTAATAGGGAATGTGAGAACAGGTTGTATTTTGTAGTATAGAGAAGTAAGACAGTAACAATGCAGTGAGATGACAAGAATCTGCATAACTAATCATATGCTAAATGATTGCAAGCCACATGTATGTATGAAGTCCCAATACAGAAAAAATATGAAAAGCACTCACCGTTCTTAAAAAATCCAATCCTTTATTGAGACATACAAATCTTCAGCAGGGGAGAATGTGAACAATGAACGGACGACGGCCATTTCGCGCTACCGCGCTTCCACGGGTTCTACATACATGTATGTATGAGATAGCCAAGATGATTGTCTATAAAGTTATGGTAGCCTCACATTTGAAGCAGCAGTGGATGGTGAGATATGGAGCCTGAAAGTAAAACGTTCAAAACATTGTTACCATTTTGCTCGTCAGCGTATCAGAAGGGTGGCAAAAATTTTTGTCCATGCGTAATTTTTCAATTACTGGTACATCTACCCAAGGCCGGCGTCATCACCTGGGGCCCTGAGCAAGCGACGGGGCCTATTCGCCGTCGGGGACACCGGCACGCTATGGCGCCCGTAAGTCGAGGGAGCCCGGTGCCAGCACCCACGAGTGGGTCTCCCCACTTGCTCACTTGCAATACTTACCTTTCCCTGTTCCTCCGCATCTCCAGTGTCTTTCACATCTCCTGACTCTGTGACATCTCAGGGCAGAAGGCGCGATTACGTCACTACAGCACGCCCTCTTCTCTGAGCAGTCACAGTGCAGAAAGCCGGAAGTCGGAGACGCTGAGAAGTCCGGACCTGTGGCCAGCGAGGAGAGGTGAGTATTTCATTTTTTTATGTGTGGAGCAATATATGGAGCCCATACTGTATGGAGTATTATATGTGGCCCATACTGTGTGGAGCATTACATGGGTCCCATTCTGTATGGAGCATTATATGGGGCCCATTCTGTATGGAGTAATATATGGGGCCCATTTGGTATGGAGCATTATATGGGGCCCATTCTGTATGGAGCATTATATGGGGCCCATTCTGTATGGAGTAATATATGGGGCCCATTTGGTATGGAGCATTATATGGGGCCCATTCTGTATGGAGCAATATATGGGGCCCATTCTGTATGGAGTAATATATGGGGCCCATTTGGTGTGGAGCATTATATGGGGCCTATTCTGTATGGAGCATTATATGGGGCCCATTCTGCATGGAGCATTGTATGAGGCCCATTCTGTATGGAGTATTATATGAGGCCCATTCTGTATGGAACTATTTAATATATGGGGCCAATTCTGTATGGAGCAATATTTGGGCCCATTCTATATTGAGCATTATAGCCCATAATATTTTATGGAAGACTATATGGTGCCCATAATACTGTATGGAGGATTATACTGTCCGATCTAAGGTGAAAACTTTTGAATCCCCCCCAGGGCACGCACTGTGTGCTGCGAGGATTTGACGGTTTCTGAGCTATTGTAGAAATTACAATAGATGTTACTCATGTAATGTAAGAAGTGAAATCTTTGGCACTGAGACTCTTTCACCACGGGCCCACGAAAACCTGGAGCTGGCCCTGCATCTACCCTATGGGACACACATTCTATTTCAGAATTTGATTACACTGTCCATCTGCTGTAAACCAATTTTAATATACTGCACAATTTATGTTCATAGACTTGGGGGTACTGTGATGTACTTTACTTGAGTAGGTAATACTTGGCTTATAGGCTCAGAGTAACACTTTATATTTGTCAATAGAAAATACAAGTTGCGTTGCGGTTGTAGATTTGAAAACGTATTCAACTAATAACCTGTCACTTACAGAATCTGGTTATCTGCATGAGCTTAAAGGAAATCAGTCACCAGGTTTTGTCCTACCCCATCTGAGAGCAGCCTGATGTAGGAGCAGTGACCCTACTATGATTCCAGCAATATAGCACTTACTTTACTTGGTGCTGTAGTTTTGATAAAGCCACTTGTTTTATCTGCTGCAGATCTACCAGTTCTCTGAATGCTGGGCTCCGTATATCCCCACCAACACCACTGATTGGCAGCTTTCTGTGTACACTTTGCATAGGCAGGAAGCTGCCAATCAGTAGTGGGGGCGAGGTTGTACAGAGCTCATGAATATGGAGGACTACATGGCAATAGATTTACTAGTTCTCTATTGATAATCTCCTGCTTATAAAACACTGATTTTAACCAAAACTACAGTAAGCAGCCCAGTAAGTGACATATCACTGGAATCAATGTATCTGTCTCTTCATTATATTTCTCCCAGATTAGATAGCAAAAACCTAGTGAAAAATTCCCTTTAATCCAAATGTTGAATTGCATAAGTTCAAATGTCAAATCCACAAAGAAAATTTGAGCATCAGCCTTAGATGTGTGCCACATAATCCACTGCAAACCCATAGTGAACATATCCTACTATTAGCCATATTTGTTATGGACAACTAACTTACTGTTACAGATTTTGAGAGCTATTAGTAGCAACTTATATACCTCTTAGAAATATAGCAATATAGTAAGACCGAAGCCCTCTCCATACAGCGCAACACTGCCGGCACCTGAGTCTCACTGTTTTGATCAGACCTAGCTCTTATTTCAGAAATGTAACCCCTTAGATGTCAGAGATCATTATGGCAGCAGCATTTAAGAGGTTGGAAATGGGTTGCCGGCGATGATGTCTCCTTGGCAGCCAAAGGCCTACTGTAGGTGTGTGCCATGTTCGTCCAACAATGAATCATCACCTTTTATAGATCAAAACAGTTATAGTGTTTGGAAGGCAAGGAGGATAAATTAAAAACAAAGAGGGTTCTGCTGCCCACGGGACCACATAATCATGGCGACAGCCCTGGCTATTACGTACTGCATGCAGACCTCAAGGTGGTTTTTGCTCGGGTTCTATAATAACTCTTTATTTTAACTTGCCACTTATAAATCTGCACCGATTTTTTAGCTGCCAGCAAGCAACATATGTTACAAAGCAATAGCTGTTATATAAACCTCGCAATGTAAAAACAAAGGCTTCTGTTATTATAACACATCTGACAAAAAACACAGCCACAAACATCACACCGAAGTCCCAAGTTACTGGAAGAGACTTCATCAAAAATTTCTCAGAAAAGTTGGTTTGTATTTGTTGTTTCTATTTGTGGCACTTCTATATTGCTGGGAATTACTTATAAATAATAATCATACATTCTCAGCCAAATTAAATTATGCAGCTGTTATAGTATGCAGGATTAACATTAAACGGAATCTGTCATATCAAAAAACACTACTAAGCTATGTGCACATGTTGCGGATTTGGCTGTGGAATTTTCTGTGCGGATTCTGCATCTCTTGGCAGAAAACGCAGGTCAAATTCTACGCGTTTTTTTATGCGGATTTTGTGCGTTTTTGTTGCGGATTCTGTGAGGATTTCATGCATTTTTACCCTTGTGGATTTCTATTATGGAATGGGTGCAGAAACACTGCAGATCCTCACAAATAAATTACATGCTCCTTCTTTTAATCCGCTGCATTTTCCATGCGGAATTTTCCGCACCATTAGCACAGCATTTTTTTTTGCCATTGATTTACATTGTACTGTAAATCACTTACGGATCTACATCGTTTCTGGGCGGAAAAAAACGCTGCGGATCCGCAGGAAATCTGCAACGTGTGCACATAGCCTAACTCTGCAGAAGTGAGGTTCATTTGCAGGATAATAGTGTTCTGAAAGCCCGGTATCCAGGAGGAAACAAACGTTATATTTCCCGGCAGCCTTGGGTTTGCACATTATTAACTTGCAGATTAACCCCTTATCAGTCTTGTGTTGAATAGACTAGCCCTACATCAAAATAGCCCCAAATGCTAACATGTTGCACATCACACAGAAGCATTTCAGTTGTATTTCCATGCTCTGAGTTCAGGCCACTAAACAAGTGTGAGCAACAAAATTTAAGTAATTTGACGCTTGTTTCCCGGCCTCTTTACACTGGCTGAGGAACAATGATGGAAACAGAACAATCACTAATAGACCCGTACAGTATCATGTTATCAGCAGCATATCTGCAGTTTTCACCGGGCAATGTGCTGCTGAGAACAATGAGTTTTGTTCCGGCATAAACAATCCATTCACTCGATGAATAAGCAACATTTTGCTTGTTTAGTATAAATCACCCCATAGTCCTCCACATAATGTAATGCACCCCATAGTCCTCCACATAGTGTAATGTACCCCATAGTCCTCTACATAATATAATGCATCCCACAGTCCTCCATATAGTATAATGTGCACCACAGTCCCCATATTGTATAATGCACACCCCATAGTCATCCATATAATATAATGTGCCCCATAGTCCTCCATATAGTATAATAGACTCCCCATAGTCCTCCATAAAGTATAATACACTCTCCATAGTCCTCCATATAGTATAATACACTCCCCATAGTTCTCCATATAGTATAATACACTCCCTATAGTCCTCCAGATAGTACAATGCACTCCCTATAGTGTTCCTTATAGTATAATATACTCCCCATAGTCCTCCATATAGTTTAATACACTCCCCATAGTCCTCCATATAGTATAATGCACCCCCTGCTGCCACACCTTATACTTACCATTGGGTTGTTTCACTTATCATGTCACAACTTAGTTTGGGGAACGATACACTTACGATACTCTTACTCTTTAATTGGATTATTATTCTGTTGTTAAAATACTACCTTTTAATGTTACCACTGGTGGACACAGATAGGAGAGGGCCCCTGTGCAAGAACACTATATGGGCCCTTTGCCGTGCAATAGCTCTGTTTTGGAGGTGGAAATGAGCCCCTTACTGCATTAAAGGGCCTCTCTGCAGCATGCTCAGGTTGCATCAATGATATGTCTGACCCTGAATGTTACCGCTGCCGATAATGCAGAAGGTTCTGGGAAATAGTTACACTGGCATGCTACCAAGTGGTACATCAGTACTTTAAGACTTTCTGAGTAGCATGCACCATATTCCTCAATGTGGCACACACAAATTGAGGGATACTTTGCAGTTATGGATTCACAGCAGGGCTTGATGGCAATAAATACATTTATTAAATAACTCACCATAATGCACAATTCCACCAGCTTTGGAGGTGAAAGTGAGCCCTTAACCTCTTGGGCCCCTGTGCAAGAACAGTATGTGGGCTCTTTAAAGTCCAATAACTTGTCATAATGCATAATTCCACTAGCTTTGGAGATAGAAATGGGTCCCTAACCTCTTGGGCCTCTGTTCAGCTCCACAGATTGCACCAATATGTCTGCCCCTGAAGACATCTGCATCTAAAATACAGCAATCTAAATATAATACTTGCCCTAAAAGCGCTTATTGAATGATTTAAGAGATTGCTCAGGCTTATCACAGAAGTTTGCAGTCAATCTGTGTAACTATAGACTTGTGTATCTTCACATGACGTACAGCGTGCGCTGTGAGAATTTTACAGAGCCAACGGCAAGACCAAGCGGTCATATGACCACAAGTAAGCAATGGTGACCAGAAAAATGCCCACAGGAAAATTGCCCACAGGAAAAATGCCCACATGGAAAATTGCCTACACGGAAAATTGCCCACACGGAAATTTGCCCACATGGAAAATTGCCCACACGGAAAATTGCCCACATGGAAAATTGCCCACATGGAAAATTGCCCACACAGAAAATTGCCCACATGGAAAATTGCCCACATGGAAAATTGCCCACACAGAAAATTGCCCACATGGAAAATTGCCCACACGGAAAATTGCCCACACAGAAATAGCCAATTGCAGCATCACAAAGTTTCAGATCCATGATATTTTAGGTGCAAGGTGAATAATGCCCACAGAAAATTGCCCACAGGCTGAATTATAGGTTAAATGCTCTGTAGGACAGGGGATAGTATATGCATGTATACATGAGATGCTCTGCAGGGCAGAAGAATAATATATAATTATAGGTGAGGTGCTCTGCAGGGCAGACGAATAATATAGAATTATAGGTGAGATGCTCTGCAGGACAGAGAATAGCAAAGAGATATAGGTTAAATGCTCTGCAGGACAGGGGGATATTATGCAGGTATACGTGAGATGCTCTGCAGGGCAGAAGAATAATATAGAATTATACGTGAGAAGCTCTGCAGGACAGAGAATAGCATAGATCTATAGGTAAATGCTCTGCAGGACAGGGGGATATTATGCAGGTATACGTGAGATGCTCTGCAGGGCAGAAGAAGAATATAGAATTATACGTGAGAAGCTCTGCAGGACAGAGAATAGCATAGATCTATAGGTTAAATGCTCTGCAGGACAGGGGGATATTATGCAGGTATACGTGAGATGCTCTGCAGGGCAGAAGAGTAATATAGAATTATAGGTGAGTTGCTCTGCAGAAAAGAGAATAGCAAAGATCTATAGGTTAAATGCTCTGCAGGACAGGGGGATAGTATGCAGGTATACATGAGATGCTCGGCAGAACAGAGAATAGTATAGAACTATAGGTGAGATGCTCTACAGCACAGAAGAATTTCGGCGAAAATTGCCCACATAAAAAACTACCGAGAAGTTTATTAAGAATAGTTTATTAAGGAGTTCTAATAAAAACAATAACTTAAGTTTATTAAACAATCATTGCACACCTGCAAATAATTAGCTGCCGGGTGATTGTCCTTGACTTCCATGGGCTCCATTGAAATACAATACAGCACAACACAGGCAGCAAGGAAAATGCAGAATGGATTTCAACAAAGGTCTCTGGGCCCAGTTTACTTCTCCAGGTTCTGTTCACTCATCCCTAGTCCCAGAGTATGGATTCTGTTCTTTGGAGTTGTCATTCCACTGAGCTAACAATAATTCTACTCTCATTGTGGTGTGTCTGGGCCTAGAGACCCTTATTCCACTCTCATTGTGGTGTCTGGGCCTAGAGACCCTTATTCCACTCTCATTGTGGTGTGTCTGGGCCTAGAGACCCTTATTCCACTCTCATTGTGGTGTGTCTGGGCCTAGAGACCCTTATTCCACTCTCATTGTGGTGGGTCTGGGCCTAGAGACCCTTATTCCACTCTCATTGTGGTGTCTGGGCTTAGAGACCCTTATTCCACTCTCATTGTGGTGTCTGGGCCTAGAGACCCTTATTCCACTCTCATTGTGGTGTCTGGGCCTAGAGACCCTTATTCCACTCTCATTGTGGTGTCTGGGCCTAGAGACCCTTATTCCACTCTCATTGTGGTGTGTCTGGGCCTAGAGACCCTTATTCAAATCCACTCTGCATTTCCTTCCATCCTATGCCTGCCTGCAACTGCAGTATATGTAAATAAAAACACCATAAGAGGAAAGACCTCCACTATTCTAGACAAAAAAACACCAGTACACAGGCAGAGATGCTTACCTGTCCAAGGCCTCCAAACAATTGCACTAACCAAGGTGCAGCGGACCCAAGTTAAGATGGCAAATACACAGGTGCAATAATACCGATAAGGCATCCACCCTACAATCAGGAATTGGCCGCTAGGTGCACCTGTGCAAACAAATAGTCTGTATGTGGCGTGTTCACACAGGAATGCAAAGTATATGGCTCAAAGCCTATTAATGATGCCATGTAGCGGGCTAACCATAATGCATCCTGTGTGAACAGAGGCCACAGTGTACAGAGCCATCTAGGGCCCAGCCGCACCCTGGAAAAATATACAGCATACCTCCCAACCGTTCCGGATCCCGCAGGACTGTCCTGATTTTGACAGTCAGCCCCGGGATCCCGGGTGGGACATTAGTTGTCCCGCACTACGTGCCTAGGGCGGGGACAATGCAGGGGGCGGCACCTGAGTAACTTAGGTTTGTGGCTGTTTTTTTTTTTTTTATAAAAGCTGGGTCTCCTCCCGACTGACCCCGCCCCCTCTCACCCCCCTGTGCAGCGCTGCCACGCTGAGGGAGAGAGGCTGAGAGCCAGCAGCGATCAAGATGAGAGGTCAGCGACTCACTACCCCCTGTGTGTGCACGGAGCTCCGGCTTCTCCTGCTCTTATCTGGTATCCCGGCAGAGAAGGAGAGACGGGGGAGGTGCCGGGACAGTGCAGAGCTGTGAGCAGCCGGAGAAACTGAAGAGCTGCACATGGACATCAGCCGCCCCTGCACCACAGAGGAGATTGTGTGTGTGTGTGTGTGAGTGTTGTGAAATTGGATTCTGGGCTCCCCCGGTGGCCACTTGTGGAATTTAACTTGTGTGCATCATCCCCTCTGTTCACCTGCTCCTATCAGGATGTGGGAGTCGCTATATAACCTTGCTCCTCTGTCAGTTTCATGCCGGTCAACAATGTAATCAGTAGCCTTTCTGTGCATGTTCCTGCTACTAGACAACTCCCAGCTAAGTTGGACTTTTGTCCTTGTGTGTTTTTGCATTTTGTTCCTGTTCACAGCTGCTGTTTCGTTACTGTGTCTGGAAAGCTCTTGTGAGCGGAAATTGCCACTCTGGTGTTATGAGTTAATGCTAGAGTCTTATGGATGGTGTTTTGATAGGGTTTTCTGCTGACCATGAAAGTGCCCTTTCTGTCTTCATGCTATCTAGTAAGCGGACCTCGATTTTGCTAAACCTATTTTCATACTACGTTTGTCATTTCATCTTAAATCACCGCCAATATATGTGGGGGCCTCTGTCTGCCTTTTGGGAAAATTTCTCTAGAGGTGAGCCAGGACTGTCTTTTCCTCTGCTAGGATTAGGTAGTTCTCCGGCTGGCGCTGGGCATCTAGGGATAAAAAAACGTAGGCATGCTACCCGGCCACTTCTAGTTGTGCGGCAGGTTTAGTTCATGGTCAGTATAGTTTCCATCTTCCAAGAGCTAGTTCTCATATATGCTGGGCTATGTTCTCTCGCCATTGAGAATCATGACAGTTTGACCGGCCCAAAAAAGGGTTAAATTACTGGCTGAGAAAGGAGAGAAAAAAGAAGTCTGCTACAATTTTTTTTTTTTTTTTTCCCTCTAGTTCTGAGTGTGCTCTTAATTGAATCACTTGCTAGTCTGCCTATACTGCAGCCTTCCTCTCTTCCTCTCCTTCTAATCCTTGAATGGCTCTGTGTTCACCTGTTTCTAATGGATCTTCAGAGTGTAGCTACAGGTTTGAATAATCTCGCCACAAAGGTACAAAATTTGCAAGATTTTGTTGTTCATGCACCTATGTCTGAGCCTAGAATTCCTTTGCCTGAATTCTTCTCGGGGAATAGATCTCACTTTCAAAATTTTAAAAATAATTGCAAATTGTTTTTGTCCCTGAAGTCTCGCTCTGCCGGAGACCCTGCACAGCAGGTCAGGATTGTAATTTCCTTGCTCCGGGGCGACCCTCAAGACTGGGCTTTTGCATTGGCACCAGGGGATCCTGCGTTGCTCAATGTGGATGCGTTTTTTCTGGCCTTGGGGTTGCTTTATGAGGAACCTCATTTAGAGCTTCAGGGGGAAAAGGCCTTGATGTCCTTGTCTCAGGGGCAAGATGAAGCTGAAATATACTGCCAAAAATTCCGCAAATGGTCTGTGCTTACTCAGTGGAATGAGTGCGCCCTGGCGGCGATTTTCAGAGAAGGTCTCTCTGATGCCATTAAGGATGTTATGGTGGGGTTCCCTGTGCCTGCGAGTCTGAATGAGTCCATGACGATGGCTATTCAGATCGATAGGCGTCTGCGGGAGCGCAAACCTGTGCACCATTTGGCGGTGTCTACTGAGAAAACGCCAGAAAATATGCAATGTGATAGAATTCTGTCCAGAAGCGAGCGGCAGAATTTTAGACGAAAAAATGGGTTGTGCTTCTATTGTGGTGATTCAACTCATGTTATATCAGCATGCTTTAAGCGTACTAAGAAGCCTGACAAGTCTGTTTCAATTAGCACTTTACAGTCTAAGTTTATTCTATCTGTGACCCTGATTTGTTCTTTGTCATCTATTACCGCGGACGCCTATGTCGACTCTGGCGCTGCTTTGAGTCTTATGGATTGGTCCTTTGCCAAACGCTGTGGGTATGATTTGGAGCCATTGGAGGCTCCGATACCTCTGAAAGGGATTGACTCCACCCCATTGGCTAGTAATAAACCACAATACTGGACACAAGTGACTATGCGTGTTAATCCGGATCATCAGGAGATTATTCGCTTTCTTGTGCTGTATAATCTACATGATGTGTTGGTGCTTGGATTGCCATGGCTGCAATCTCATAACCCAGTCCTCGACTGGAGAGCTATGTCTGTGTTAAGCTGGGGATGTAAAGGAACTCATGGGGACGTACCTTTGGTTTCCATTTCATCATCTATTCCCTCTGAGATTCCTGAATTCTTGTCTGACTTTCGTGACGTTTTTGAAGAACCCAAGGTTGGTTCACTACCTCCGCACCGGGAGTGCGATTGTGCCATAGACTTGATCCCGGGTAGTAAATACCCTAAGGGTCGTTTATTTAATGTCTGTGCCTGAACACGCTGCTATGCGAGAATATATAAAGGAGTCCTTGGAAAAGGGACATATTCGTCCTTCGTCATCTCCCTTAGGAGCCGGTTTTTTCTTTGTGTCTAAGAAAGACGGCTCTTTGAGGCCGTGTATTGATTATCGACTTTTGAATAAAATCACGGTTAAATATCAATATCCGTTACCACTGCTTACTGATTTGTTTGCTCGTATAAAGGGGGCCAAGTGGTTCTCTAAGATTGATCTCCGTGGGGCGTATAATTTGGTGCGAATCAAGCAGGGGGATGAGTGGAAAACCGCATTTAATACGCCCGAGGGCCATTTTGAGTATTTGGTGATGCCTTTTGGTCTTTCAAATGCCCCTTCAGTCTTCCAGTCCTTTATGCATGACATTTTCCGCGATTATTTGGATAAATTTATGATTGTGTATCTGGATGATATTCTGATTTTTTTCGGATGACTGGGACTCTCATGTCCAGCAGGTCAGGAGGGTTTTTCAGGTTTTGCGGTCTAATTCCTTGTGTGTGAAGGGTTCTAAGTGTGTTTTTGGGGTTCAGAAGATTTCCTTCTTGGGATACATTTTTTCCCCCTCTTCCATCGAGATGGATCCTGTCAAGGTTCAGGCTATTGGTGATTGGACGCAACCCTCTTCTCTTAAGAGTCTTCAGAAATTTTTGGGCTTTGCTAACTTTTATCGTCGATTTATTGCTGGTTTTTCTGATGTTGTAAAACCATTGACTGATTTGACTAAGAAGGGTGCTGATGTTGCTGATTGGTCCCCTGATGCTGTGGAGGCCTTTCGGGAGCTCAAGCGCCGCTTTTCTTCCGCCCCAGTGTTGCGTCAGCCTGATGTTGCTCTTCCTTTTCAGGTTGAGGTCGACGCTTCTGAAATCGGAGCTGGGGCGGTGTTGTCGCAGAGAAGTTCCGACTGTTCCGTGATGAGACCTTGTGCTTTTTTTTCCCGTAAATTTTCGCCCGCCGAGCGGAATTATGATATTGGGAATCGGGAGCTTTTGGCCATGAAGTGGGCTTTTGAGGAGTGGCGTCACTGGCTTGAGGGGGCCAGACATCAGGTGGTGGTATTGACTGACCACAAAAATTTAATTTACCTTGAGTCTGCCAGGCGCCTGAATCCTAGACAAGCGCGCTGGTCGTTGTTTTTCTCTCGGTTTAATTTTGTGGTGTCTTACCTACCGGGTTCTAAGAATGTTAAGGCGGATGCCCTTTCTAGGAGTTTTGAGCCTGACTCCCCTGGTAATTCTGAGCCCACAGGTATCCTTAAAGATGGAGTGATATTGTCTGCCGTTTCTCCAGACCTGCGGCGGGCCTTGCAGGAGTTTCAGGCGGATAGACCTGATCGTTGCCCACCTGGTAGACTGTTTGTTCCTGATGATTGGACCAGTAGAGTCATCTCTGAGGTTCATTCTTCTGCGTTGGCAGGTCATCCTGGAATCTTTGGTACCAGGGATTTGGTGGCAAGGTCCTTCTGGTGGCCTTCCCTGTCACGAGATGTGCGAGGCTTTGTGCAGTCTTGTGACGTTTGTGCTCGGGCCAAGCCTTGTTGTTCTCGGGCTAGTGGATTGTTGTTACCCTTGCCTATCCCGAAGAGGCCTTGGACGCACATCTCGATGGATTTTATTTCGGATCTGCCTGTTTCTCAGAAGATGTCTGTCATCTGGGTGGTGTGTGACCGTTTCTCTAAGATGGTCCATCTGGTTCCCTTGCCTAAGTTGCCTTCTTCTTCCGAGTTGGTTCCTCTGTTTTTTCAAAATGTTGTTCGTTTGCATGGTATTCCGGAGAATATCGTTTCTGACAGAGGGACCCAATTCGTGTCTAGATTTTGGCGGGCATTCTGTGCTAGGATGGGCATAGATTTGTCTTTTTCGTCTGCTTTCCATCCTCAGACTAATGGCCAGACCGAGCGGACTAATCAGACCTTGGAGACATATTTGAGGTGTTTTGTGTCTGCGGATCAGGATGATTGGGTTGCGTTTTTGCCTTTGGCGGAGTTCGCCCTCAATAATCGGGCCAGCTCTGCCACCTTGGTGTCCCCGTTTTTCTGTAATTCGGGGTTTCATCCTCGATTTTCCTCCGGTCAAGTGGAATCTTCGGATTGTCCTGGAGTGGATGCTGTGGTGGAGAGGTTGCATCAGATTTGGGGGCAGGTGGTGGACAATTTGAAGTTGTCCCAGGAGAAGACTCAGCTTTTTGCCAACCGCCGTCGTCGTGTTGGTCCTCGGCTTTGTGTTGGGGACTTGGTGTGGTTGTCTTCTCGTTTTGTCCCTATGAGGGTTTCTTCTCCTAAGTTTAAGCCTCGGTTCATCGGCCCGTACAAGATATTGGAGATTCTTAACCCTGTGTCCTTCCGTTTGGACCTCCCTGCATCCTTTTCGATTCATAATGTTTTTCATCGGTCATTGTTGCGCAGGTATGAGGTACCAGCTGTGCCTTCCGTTGAGCCTCCTGCTCCGGTGTTGGTTGAGGGTGAGTTGGAGTACTTTGTGGAAAAGATCTTGGACTCTCGTGTTTCCAGACGGAAACTCCAGTATCTGGTCAAATGGAAGGGATACGGTCAGGAGGATAATTCTTGGGTCACTGCCTCTGATGTTCATGCCTCCGATCTTGTCCGTGCCTTTCATAGGGCTCATCCTGATCGCCCTGGTGGTTCTGGTGAGGGTTCGGTGCCCCCTCCTTGAGGGGGGGGTACTGTTGTGAAATTGGATTCTGGGCTCCCCCGGTGGCCACTTGTGGAATTTAACTTGTGTGCATCATCCCCTCTGTTCACCTGCTCCTATCAGGATGTGGGAGTCGCTATATAACCTTGCTCCTCTGTCAGTTTCATGCCGGTCAACAATGTAATCAGTAGCCTTTCTGTGCATGTTCCTGCTACTAGACAACTCCCAGCTAAGTTGGACTTTTGTCCTTGTGTGTTTTTGCATTTTGTTCCTGTTCACAGCTGCTGTTTCGTTACTGTGTCTGGAAAGCTCTTGTGAGCGGAAATTGCCACTCTGGTGTTATGAGTTAATGCTAGAGTCTTAAAGTAATTTCTGGATGGTGTTTTGATAGGGTTTTCTGCTGACCATGAAAGTGCCCTTTCTGTCTTCATGCTATCTAGTAAGCGGACCTCGATTTTGCTAAACCTATTTTCATACTACGTTTGTCATTTCATCTTAAATCACCGCCAATATATGTGGGGGCCTCTGTCTGCCTTTTGGGAAAATTTCTCTAGAGGTGAGCCAGGACTGTCTTTTCCTCTGCTAGGATTAGGTAGTTCTCCGGCTGGCGCTGGGCATCTAGGGATAAAAAAACGTAGGCATGCTACCCGGCCACTTCTAGTTGTGCGGCAGGTTTAGTTCATGGTCAGTATAGTTTCCATCTTCCAAGAGCTAGTTCTCATATATGCTGGGCTATGTTCTCTCGCCATTGAGAATCATGACATGTGAGATGCTGCATGTGTGTGTGTGAGATGCTGCGTGTGTGTGTGTGTGTGTGTCTGATGCTGCATGTGTGTGTGTGTCTGATGCTGCATGTGTGTGTGTGTGTGTGATGCTGCATGTGTGTGTGTGTGTGTGTGTGTGTGATGCTGCATGTGTGTGTGTGTGTCATGTGTGTATGAGGTATCTGGTTTGTATGTGATGGCTGCATGTGTGATGGCTGCGTGTGTGTGATGGCTGCGTGTGTGTGATGGCTGCGTGTGTGTGATGGCTGCGTGTGTGTGTGATGGCTGCGTGTGTGTGTGTGATGGCTGCGTGTGTGTGTGTGTGATGGCTGCGTGTGTGTGTGATGGCTGCGTGTGTGTGTGTGTGATGGCTGCGTGTGTGATGCATTTGTCTCAAAGCTGCATGTGTTTGTGAGCTGCGTTTGTGATGCTGCGTGTGTATGTTTGATACTGCGTGTGTGTGTGTGATGCTGCGTGTGTGTGTGTGTGATGCTGCATGTGTGTGAGCTGCGTGCGTGTGAGCCGTGTGTGTGAGCTGTGTGCGTGTGTGTGAGCTGCGTGCCTGTATGTCATTATACAGTATGGAGAACTGTGGCCATTATACAGTATGGAGCATCATGTGCAGCCAGTATGGAGCATCATGTGCGGTCATTATACAGTATGGAGCATCATGTGCGGTCATTATACAGTATGGAGCATCATGTGCGGTCATTATACAGTATGCAGCATCATGTGCGGTCATTATACAGTATGGAGCATCATGTGCGGTCATTATACAGTATGGAGCATCATGTGCAGTCATTATACAGTATGGAGCACTGTGTGGCCATTATACAGTATTGAGCATCATGTGCAGTCATTAGACAGTATGGAGCATCATGTGCGGTCATTATACAGTATGGAGCATCATGTGCGGTCATTATACAGTATGCAGCATCATGTGCGGTCATTATACAGTATGGAGCATCATGTGCGGTCATTATACAGTATGCAGCATCATGTGCGGTCATTATACAGTATGGAGCATCATGTGCGGTCATTATACAGTATGGAGCATCATGTGCGGTCATTAGACAGTATGGAGCATCATGTGCGGTCATTATACAGTATGCAGCCTCATGTGCGGTCATTATACAGTATGGAGCATCATGTGCAGTCATTATACAGTATGGAGCATCATGTGCGGCCATTATACAGTATGGAGCATCATGTGCAGTCATTAGACAGTATGGAGCATCATGTGCAGTCATTATACAGTATGCAGCCTCATGTGCGGTCATTATATAGTATGGAGCATCATGTGCGGTCATTATACAGTATGGAGCATCATGTGCGGCCATTATACAGTATGGAGCATCATGTGCAGTCATTAGACAGTATGGAGCATCATGTGCGGTCATTATACAGTATGGAGCATCATGTGCGGTCATTATACAGTATGCAGCCTCATGTGCGGTCATTATACAGTATGGAGCATCATGTGCGGTCATTATACAGTATGCAGCCTCATGTGCGGTCATTATACAGTATGGAGCATCATGTGCGGCCATTATACAGTATGGAGCATCATGTGCGGTCATTATACAGTATGGAGCATCATGTGCAGTCATTATACAGTATGGAGCACTGTGTGGCCATTATACAGTATTGAGCATCATGTGCAGTCATTAGACAGTATGGAGCATCATGTGCGGTCATTATACAGTATGCAGCCTCATGTGCGGTCATTATACAGTATGGAGCATCATGTGCGGTCATTATACAGTATGGAGCATCATGTGCGGCCATTATACAGTATGCATGCGGTCATTATACAGTATGGAGCGTCATGTGTGTTCATTATACAGTATGGAGCGTCATGTGTGGCCATTATACAGTATGGAGCACTGTGTGGCCATATTTTTTTGTTTATAATTATTGTATATGAAATAGTGTGATCGGCAGTGCTAAATGGGTGTGGTTGGGACGTGGATATGGGTGTGACTAATTATGAATGGGTGTGGTCAGAGGCGTGGCCTAAAATTCGCACGCCGCAAACTTTGTCCCTCTTTCCCATCTTCAAAAGTTGGGAGATATGATACAGTGCACCTAAAACATAACAATGTATGCAAGGTATTGGTCGATATTATGGCCACAATATTTAAGCTGCCAACCCGCGTCAAGGGTCCTGCAGTGTATGTGTATGATACATAACTAGGTAGGGTCTGTTCATGCTTACTCTTGGTAGCCATAAGTGGACAGGGAAGGAAGGGCTGGCCCCAGATTCACTGCCACTGAAGTCAATGGGAGTGCGGAGCTGCTATGGCACTTCCGCTCCTCTGACAGATTCTGATAGAATCTCACTTTTCTCCTGTGCCTTCTGGGCTTCCAGGACCATCTATATCAGCCAGCAGCACCCTGCTTTTGGTGGGCACCCACTGAGATGATAATGTATTAGATCTGACCTGCAGTCCCATGTAACTCCACAGATAATACAGTGATACTTTTGTGAGCACTGACAGCAGTGATTGCTCCTCTGGATCACACTGCTGCTGCTGGGTCTGCATGTGCTGCTGTTCTGGGCTGGTGGGAGGAGTAAGGCAGAATCAGTGAGAGATGAGAGCAGACTAGATCTATCTATTGCTGATAATGACAGACTGCTACAAACCACAGATCTTCAGCATGTTTGCAGTTTTGCACTAGGTCAGCTGTAAATCACAATCATGGGAACATCCTCACCTTTCACTTCAAATATCATAGATCTGAAACTTTGTGATGCTGCAATTGGCAATTTTCCATGTGGGCAATTTTCCATGTGGGCAATTTTCCGTGTGGGCAATTTTCCATGTGGGCAATTTTCCATGTGGGCAATTTTCCGTGTGGGGAATTTTCTGCGTGGGCAATTTTCCATGTGGGCAATTTTCCGTGTGGGCAATTTTACATGTGGGCAATTTTCCAGGTGGGCATTTTTTCTGTGGGCATTTTTCATGTGGGCAATTTTCCCGTGGGCAATTTTCCTGTGGTCATTTGTCAGGGAACCGTAAACAATATGCCTATTTATGGCCACATTCCAACTAGATGAGTGTGGCCTCACTGGATACAAGTGAAGTGAGCGAGGCTATGCACATATAGTTGGAATTTAACCAAAGTGTGCATATCACATACTTATGGTCACATGACTGCTCGGTCTCACCGCCAGGAGAATCCTGACAGAGCATGCTGAACGCAATGTGAGGGTTCACAAGTCTGCAGTCACATACTGTAGTGTGACTACTAGTGTTGAGCGATACCGTCCGATACTTGAAAGTATCGGTATCGGAAAGTATCGGCCGATACCGGCAAAGTATCGGATCCAATCCGATACCGATACCCGATACCAATACAAGTCAATGGGACTCAAGTATCGGACGGTATTCCTGATGGTTCCCAGGGTCTGAAGGAGAGGAAACTCTCCTTCAGGCCCTGGGAACCATATTAATGTGTAAAATAAAGAATTAAAATAAAAAATATCGCTATACTCACCTGTCCGACGCAGCCGGGACCTCAGCGAGGGAACCGGCAGCGTTGTTTGTTTAAAATTCGCGCTTTTACTTGGTTACGTGAAGTCCCGGCTTGTGATTGGTCAGGGCGGCCATGTTGCCGGGACGCGGACCAATCACAGCAAGCCGTGACGAAATTACGTCACGGCTTGCTGTGATTGGTCCGCGTCCCGGCAACATGGCCGCCATTAACCAATCACAAGCCGTGACGTCACGGGAGGCTGGACATGCGCGTATTTTGAAAAGCGCGCGTGTCCAGCCTCCAGTGACGTCCCGGCTTGTGATTGGTTAATGGCGGCCATGTTGCCAGGACATCACTGGAGGCTGGACACGCGCGCTTTTCAAAATACGCGCATGTCCAGCCTCCCGTGACGTCCCGGCTTGTGATTGGTTAATGGCGGCCATGTTGCCGGGACGTCACTGGAGGCTGGACACGCGCGCTTTTCAAAATACGCGCATGTCCAGCCTCCCGTGACGTCCCGGCTTGTGATTGGTTAATGGCGGCCATGTTGCCGGGACGTCACTGGAGGCTGGACACGCGCGCTTTTCAAAATACGCGCATGTCCAGCCTCCCGTGACGTCCCGGCTTGTGATTGGTTAATGGCGGCCATGTTGCCGGGACGTCACTGGAGGCTGGACACGCGCGCTTTTCAAAATACGCGCATGTCCAGCCTCCCGTGACGTCCCGGCTTGTGATTGGTTAATGGCGGCCATGTTGCCGGGACGTCACTGGAGGCTGGACACGCGCGCTTTTCAAAATACGCGCATGTCCAGCCTCCCGTGACGTCCCGGCTTGTGATTGGTTAATGGCGGCCATGTTGCCGGGACGTCACTGGAGGCTGGACACGCGCGCTTTTCAAAATACGCGCATGTCCAGCCTCCCGTGACGTCACGGCTTGTGATTGGTTAATGGCGGCCATGTTGCCGGGACGCGGACCAATCACAGCAAGCCGTGACGTAATTTCGTCACGGCTTGCTGTGATTGGTCCGCGTCCCGGCAACATGGCCGCCCTGACCAATCACAAGCCGGGACTTCACGTAACCAAGTAAAAGCGCGAAATTTAAACAAACAACGCTGCCGGTTCCCTCGCTGAGGTCCAGGCTGCGTCGGACAGGTGAGTATAGCGATATTTTTTATTTTAATTCTCTTTTTTACACATTATTACATTAATGTTGTTGCGATACCCGATACCCGATACCACAAAAGTATCGGATCTCGGTATCGGAAATTCCGATACAGCAAGTATCGGCCGATACCCGATACTTGCAGTATCGGAATGCTCAACACTAGTGACTACATAAATTTGTCATAAGTCTTTACAATCCCCTTAACAACCAGACTTTTTACATGAAAAAAAGGACAAATCTAGCCTACTACACTGAGGAAATTATATAAATAACACAGGTCTGCGACTAAAAAGCTGTTTGATTATTTTTATCTAATTTACATGTATTTTGGTGTGCTGAAAATGAAAAAAATATTGAAAAAAATCCTGGACATCTGGATTTGCCACAAAATGCAAAATTCTCTTCAAATTTAGTATATTTTTTCTCAATTTTTGGTATTTTTTTTTCATCTTAGGGTTTTGAAAGTCAAAATTACTATTAATTAAATCACATCAATGCATTGAAGATATACAATGCCAAAAAATATAACTGCTGAGGGTGCTCACAGTTGGTGAAAAAAATGTCCTCCGAGAAACTTTGGTTCCTCCCCATAAAGTTCTTCTACCACCTCTCCACATAAAATTGGGATTGATGAAGCAATTTGTAAAATCACTTCCGAAAGATGGAGAATGCTTCAAATACTTGGTCACTAAGTTTCCAGGCCTCTCGGAGGCAAAATTAAAGGAAGGTGTGTTCGTCGGACCAGACATTAGAAGGCTTATAGCTGATGAAGAGTTAATCAATACCATGACGCATCCTCAAAAAGAAGGGTGGATTGCATTTAAAGAGGTTGTAGAGACATTTTTAGGCAATAACAAAGACCCTGACTACAAAAAAATCGTCGGACGAATGCTGAAAGCATTTCAAGCTTTAGGTTGCCTGCTGAGTTTGAAGATGCATTTCCTCCATTCCCACCTTGACAACTTTCCTGAAAATTTGGGAGCTGTGAGAGAAGAGCAAGGTGAACGATTCCACCAAGACATTAGGCTACGTTCACATTAGCGTTAAGCTAATTTGCGTCGGGTTTGCGTCGGCGACGCAGCGGCGACGCATGCGTCATGCGCCCCTATACTTAACATGGGGGACGCATGCGTTTTTTGTGTTGCGTTGTGCGACACATGCGTCTTTTTTGCCGCAAGCGTCGGACCAAGAAAACGCAGCAAGTTGCATTTTTCTTGCGTCCGATTTTCGGCAAAAACCGACGCATGCGTCACAAAACGCAGCGTTTTTGCGTGCGTTTTGACGCGTTTTTGCGTGCGTTGTGCGTTGCGTCGCCGACGCAGCGGCGCACAACGCTAGTGTGAACGTAGCCTTAAAGAGATGGAAAGAAGATACCAGGGATGATGGAGCATTACAATGATGGCAGACTACTGTTGGACGCTTCAGAGAGACATTCCAGATGCTACTCACAAGCGTAAATGTACCAAGAGAAGCCTCACAGGGAAGAAGAATCGATTTTAGTGTGTGTTAGTGAGCTCATTGCAGTTAAAAAATGATTTTCATGAAACATTTGTAATAAAAAATTAATTTTATGAGTCTATTTTCATTTATTTTGAGGTATTGTCTTATTTAACATAGTTACTTAAATTGTCAGAAAACGTGATGTCCTATGACAAAACGGAGGTCATTTTCGGATTCAGCGCACTTAAAAACATAAAGATTATGCGGAATAACCAAAACAGCTCTTGAAAAAAATGTTTTTGCAGACCTGTGTAATTACAATAGGGCAACATCAAGGATTTCATTAATTATGACATGACATGAACATAATTCTGATTTGGGCAAAATTTCTGCCAACTCATTATCTCTGTCGCAACACCCTTCCCCACAGTGAATAGGACAAAGGCTGATAACAGGTTACTCACATCCGCTTGGTTCATGTTTTATTGCTAACCTGATTGATTTGGGCAGACTTCAAACAAAGGTAAATGGCTTGAACTCTGTACCTTCTGGAAACTACCTTGTCCAAAAGATTATGAACACTAGGGATTGCTGTAAATCAACACTTTCACTTTCTTTTCATTTTCTATGTAGCTTTAGTTAACATGATGAATGCAAAAAATGTCATTAGTTTATCCAAACATCCAGAAGATCTCGCATCTATGGAAAAACATTTACTTATTTGGTTATTGCATTTATTCACAAAGGTAAGGAAAGGACATACACTATGTTGATATAATGGGTCAGGTTGGATGAATCTTGTTGCTTTTGGACTGATGCATACCGGTAATTTCAGGAATCTAACTTTTGAGATTATGTTAGTGATGAGGAGTATGTAGCTATTCAGATTATAATAATCTTGGTATATTGTGTAAGGACTTGTGTATCTGAAGCAGTTAATGAAAGTGTAGTCCAGAAATAATATGTGAAGGTTCCACTCTCCGGACTTTAGCCTGTTGGAGAATGGAGGTCACCTTCTCTCTGATTGCGCTGCTGGAGAAAAATAACACGTTTTTCTCAACTGTACAGGTTGTCCCTAAAATCTGGACACATAGGAATTCTCATTGACTATAATTTTAATTAAATTAATTTAATTAACTGTAATAGAATTTTACAAAGCGCATCAACCATAATATTCCAGTTGAATAAAATGTTAATATCAGGGTGGATAAAAATCAATGTTTTTTTAAAAAAATCAAAAAAATCGGATTTTTTTGATTTAAATCGGATTTTTTTGATTTAAATCGGATTTTTTTCAATAAACTGCTTTTTGAGGAAAATATTTTACCATCCAAAGGTTCTTCCATCATGAGATAAAGCTGAGTTGTTTAACTCAGTAGAATAAAGGCTGTATATGTGTAACATTCACAATGCCATGCTCTTCCAGAGGTTTCTGTAGGATGCTGACTATCCAACAAGTTTGGGCATGTCAACTGAATGGAAAAAGAAACTAAACCAAAAGTGAAACCAAGCTAGAAGTGTGGAATTAAAGGGGCAGTATGAACAAAATGTGGAGGCTATTAATAGTTTATACAATTAAGACATGCTGCTCACCCTGGCGTTAGATCGTTGCCCCTAGTTTCGTCCGTGTAACTATGGGCGCACATGCGCACTGCTCTCACTTCTCATTTTAATCGTGATTTATATTAAAAAAAACCTTTTGATTTAAATCAGTGATTTAAATCATGATTAAAATCATGATTTAAATCGATCCGATTTAAATAGAAAAAAATCTTTTGATTTAAATCGTGATTTAAATCATGATTTAAATCGGCGTGATTTAAATCAATCCACCCTGGTTAATATATTTCATTTCTTGAAGATATGTATTTTTGCTAATGTGTCCTATATGTCCAGACTTTAGGGACACCCTGTAGATTAAATGAGTTGTTGAAATGGTCATCTGTTTCAGTACTCCATAAAAATACAATATAGAAAGACACACACATGCATTACTACCTCTGCATCTTATCTACCTAATGGGTCAAGAGACCCATTCTACAAATTTTTAGGGATCTAAGAAATGGGAGCCGAGTGAACCATTAGTTGTTGTCCATCCCTACTTTTGCCTTGCATTGCACTCCTCCCGTTGACATGGAAAGTCCATATAAGCCACCACCCAATGCAGACAAGCATGTTTGTGATCAGATGGCTCGTTGCCCCCAAGGTTCTACACCACTGCTTGAAACCTAAAAAAAGGCCTGCTTGCATATTTAATTCTCTGGCCTTCCAGTTGGACCATTTTATGCACGCTTCACTGCAGCTGATCATGTACTGTCTACTTATGTGACTGCTGCAGCCAGTGATAATATATTGATGCCAGTATAAAGGGCATGAGACTGCTGAGGCCAGTGATAATTGGAGGCCACAATCGTGGATGTACTAGAAGGGCATAGGACTAAATAAATGTCCAGTGATTGAATACACACCATTAAAGTATCTCTGGGCCCACGCTAATTTTGCATTTATTTAATATTTATTCATTTAATATTGCATTTAAATTTCCTCTTACTTTAAGGGAAAAAAACTAGGATTAACCACTGCAACACATGTAACAGTACCTGACCATGATAAACAGCCGCACTGTACATGTGTATGGTTATAGCGACAATATTCCTCGTGAGAAAAACAAACATAACTAGAACAGTGTAATCTTTGTTGAGAGTAACTGCATCACAAGACTCCTTAAGAAAAACAAGTATTTCCAGCATTGTTCACCACCACTGTATACCTGTTTGTAACATTACCACTCCTGGCAGGAAATTGCCTCCTTTCTTATATGCACTATATGGACATGTAACACACGTGGACCGTGCATTCTGCACTGCGTTGGCAGTAGTAATGGAAATGTAACACTAGGGCTAGGTTCATACCAAGTTATTGAATATTAATTAAGGCACTGTTTTTCTGAAATCTACCATAAAACAGCTTGCAATAGGACAGATGATCCTGTTTTTCTAGAACTTATTGGCAATATGATACAACAGGTAGACAGGTAAAATTCCATCTTATTACATACTACTTTTCCCATATAGGAGATGTCCCATACATGTCAGGTTGGCAAAAGCTAGCAATTATATTAGCTATGATAAATAATAAATATCTATGGCCAATATGAAAGTCTCCTTTTTCAAAGTTATCATCTAACCAAAACATAGGCTAAGAACAGCTTTTTTCTCACTGAATTATTCCTAGTTGACCTTGTATGAATATGGTTGGTCATGAAAATCTGACTTTCCAAACCGCTTCATTAAATATCTCTGAAAGGGAGGCATAAGCACAATTTGCATACTGTAAGGCAAGCATATGAAGAAAAAGTCACTATTGCTAGTGAAGTCTTTAGGTCTCTCAGAAAAAAGATGCTTATTCTTCAGCACCCAACAGCCAATCGTTGGTCAATGTGGGCATTATAAAATGGAATATAGCACTGAGCACTGGCACAGCACAGCAATAAGGCATGCCGAGGCAGGAAATGTGACGGTGCCAGTTATGTACACTGGGTGTTTCCCGTATCATATTTAGTTGTTCATTTTCCTTTCAGTTTCCAATACCATTCAAGGGTAAACAGAAAAGATTTTTGGATTTTCACTTACATCCTGGCGCGTTGCTAGACCTGAGCTGATAAACATGTAGGCCTCATTTATCAAAACTGGCTATAAGAAAAACTATCTTTGTTGTCCATGGCAACCAAACACAGCTCAGCTTTCATTTTGCCAGAGCAGTTTTTGAAATGTAAGCTGAGCTGTGATTGGTTGCTATGGACAACAAAGACAGCTATGCAGCTATGTTCATATTGTTATCATCGTTATATATAATGGAAGCCAGGACATTGTACTTGATCCATCATTGACCGCATTTTGTCAGTAATAAAGGAGGCTCCTAACATCTCTGTTGCCACATTGTGCCACTGATGAGGCGCCATTCACAGCTGGCTGAGCAGATTTCTCACCTGGAGGGGTACAGAAGGGCTTTACCTTTTTACAGGAAGTTCTTAGGCAATCATGAAGAAATCACAAAGATAAAGTGGATATAAAAAGTTTACACCTTCCCCATTAAATTGCCAGGTTTTTGTCATGCAAAAAAAAATCATATCAAGAGAAATAATTTCAGAGCTTTCGCCACCTTTAAAGGGGATCTGTCAGGTGATTCTTGTATCAGTACTGAGTTCTGAAATAGGGCTTGGGCAGTGCTTTCAGGGTATGTAAGTTTTGTAACTTTTATTTCTGTATGTGGCCCAGTTGTGCTGCTGTAAGCCGAGGACAAATTTTATTGTCTCGCGCTGGCAAGTCAAGCATATGTAAATGCAAATGAATATTCACCCTTCCCCCACCCATAAACCTGTCCACCCCTCCTGGCCGGTGTCAATGACTGGATGCAATCAGACTGCTGTGTTACTCACTTGAGGATCACATCACAATCCTCGGACTGGCCGTCTGCCCTCCTGACATGTACTGTATTTCTATGCAGCTGTCACTGTCAGGCCAGGACAGCAGACGGCTAGTCCGAGGATTGTGATGTGATCCTTGGGAAACTAGCACATCAGTCTCACTGCATCCTATCAGTGATTCAGGCCGGGAGGAGTGAGGGGAATTATGGACGGGGAAAGGGCCGAATATTTATTCGCATTTACATGTACTTATAGAATGTCCACAGAAAAAAGGAGTAGCACCAGACAACCTGATGATGTTCCATGGAAGGATGAATTAAACCAACACTGTGGAGCTACAGCAGCTGGGTGAATGGTATTAGGTGCTCTGCATGTGGAATACAAGGTTCAAGTATAGATAAGAGATAATGGATGCAGCACTCACCAGTTCAGTGATCAAGTAGTCCTTTTATTCCGTACAGTGGATACAGGACATTAAATGACATGCAGGTTACGGAGGCATGCAGGGAAAGGCAGCATCAACGCTTCATCGCGTCCAGGTTCAATTTAATTGAAAAATAAACTGAAATCTTTTTGGGTGAAAAAAAAAAATAAAGAACTAAATGTGGTTTTATAGATATGCACACCCTTAGGCTGGGGCACACTTGCGAGAAACTCGCACAAGTCTCGCGTCTCAATACCCTCAATACCCAGCACTCGGACCGGCGCGCTCAGCTGCATGGAAATATATGCAACCGCACACTCCGGTCCTAAGTGCTGGTGGCAGAGCGGGTATTGAGACGCGAGACTCGTGCGAGTTTCTCGCAAATGTGACCCCGGCCTTAAAATAATACTATGTTAAAGTACTCTTTGAATCTACAACAGCATTCAGTTTTTTTGTGTAGGTGTCTATCAGCATGGCACATCTAGTATTGACAATTGCTCACTCTCTCTTGCAGTGTCAGATTACAAGGGCTTCTGCTGTATACAGCCCTTTGTGGGTCAATCCACAGTTTTTCAATTGGATTTAAGTCTGGACTCTGGCTGGGCCATTCCAAAACTTTGAATGTCTTCTGTAAAAGTCATTCTTTCGTTGATTTGAGGGTATGCTTAGGGCTGTTATCATACTGTAAGGTAAAATTCCTCTTGAATTTACTGATTAATGGAACAGTTCATAATTTCCTCCTCCTTGACTAAAGCCCCAGATCCTGCTGCCTCAAAGCATAATGATACCTCCACCATGATTCACTGTGGGTATGGTGTAGTGTGCTTTTGGTGATGCGCAGTGTTGGCTTTGCACTAAACGCACCTTTTGGAATTATGGCCAAAAATTTCAACCTTGGTCTCATCAGACAATTGAATATTTTCCCACATGCTTTTGGCAGACTTGATGTAAGTTTTGGCAAAACCTAGACAGACTTGAATGCTTTCTTCTTGTTTTCATTGTAAGAAAAAACTTCTGCATTGCCACTCTACCCCACAGGCCAGATATATAAAGAATATGGGAGATTGAGATTGTTTTTGCATGCAGCACAAAACTAGTACTTGCTGAAAATCCTCCATCTACTTTAATGTTGCTGTAAGCCTATTGGCAGACTCGTGGACCAATTTTCTTCTTGTCTTTTCATAAGTTTTTGAGGGACTTCCAGTTCTAGATAATGTCACTCTTATGTCAAATCTTATCCACTTCTTCATGACCGTCTTCACAGTGTTCTGTGGTGTATCTAATGCCTTGGAATTATTTTTGCACCATTCTCCTGTCTAATAACTTTCTCTTTGCTGTGTTGTAACCTATTTATGAACCATGGACATTGCTGAAAAAATGTGAGTAAGAAATCATCAGGAAAATCCTACTAAAACAGCTACACTTTATATAAAGTTAATCAAAATTGCTTTAAATTATGATAGCGGTGTACTGATTACTAGTTAACATGAGTTTAAATATGATTATTGGTTCTGAACACAACCACATCCTCAATTAGAAGCAAGTTTTCACACTTATATAACCACATTATTTTAGTTTGATTATATCAGTTATTATTTATTATTATTTATTATTATAGCGCCATTTATTACATGGTGCTTTACATGTGAAAAAGGGTATACATAAGGAAAAACAAGTACAATAATATTGAACAATACAAGTCATGACTGGTACAAGAGGAGTGAGGAAACAGCCCGTGAGTGCTCAAAATCTACAAGGGATGGGTGAGGATACAGTAGGCGAGGGTAGAGCTGTGCAGCGGTTTGGTCGATCCGTGGTTACTGCAGGTTGTAGGCTTGCCGGAAAAGGTGGGTCTTCAGGTTCTTTTTGAAGGTTTCCACAGTAGGTGAGAGTCTGATATGTTGGGGTAGAACGTTCCAGAGTAAGGGTGATACACGGGAAAAATCTTGTATGTGATTGTGGGAAGAGGAAATAAGAGGGGGGTAGAGAAGGAAATCTTGTGAGGATCAGAGGTTGGGGGGGTCGAGTGAGATGGTGGAAAGATGATACTGTTTTATCCATGTTAAGTTTTAGAAATCTAGCAGAGAAGAAAGATGAAATAGCAGACAGACATTGAGGGATTAAGGTTAATAAGGATGTAATATTGGGTCTAGAGAAGTAGATCTGTGTGTCATCAGCATAGAGGTGATACTGAAAGCCGTGGAATTCCATGAGCTGTCCCAGGCCGAAGGTGGGAGACACTGAATGTCCATTCTGTTAGGTATGAGGAAAACCAAGATAGGGCCAAGTAAGATAGGGCCAAGTCTGTGATGCCAAGAGAAGAGAGAATAGTAGGTCATTAGTGACTTTAGTGAGGACAGTTTCAGTGGAATGGTGCTGTCAGAAGTGGTCAAAGAGGGAGCAGGAGGAAATGTGAGAGGACAGTTCAAAATGGACATGTTGTTCCAGTAGTTTTGAAGCATAGGATATAAGTGATATGGGGCAATACCTAGACAGAGAGCATGGGTCAAGAGAGGGCTTTTTGAAGATGGATGTAATTGAGGCATGTTTGAAGCATGAGGGAACGATACCAGTTGTTAGTGATAGGTTGAAGAGGTGGGTAAGGGTTGGGATGAAGACTGTGGTGAGGTTTGGGATGAGATCGGACGGGACTTGTTCAAGTTCACAAGTGGTGCAATGTGATTTGGAGAGTAAAGAGGAAAGATGATCTTCTGTAATGGTGGAGAAGCTGGTTTTGGAGTTGGAGGCTGAGTACTTATGAGGAGCGGCTGTAGGCCAAAGCTTTCTCTGATGTATTCGGTCTTCTGCTTGAAGAATATGGCAAAGTTTTCACCTGAGAAGAGAGGAGAGGAGAAGAAGGAGGCACTGGGGGACACAGGAAAGAATTGAAAGTGTTGAATAGCTGTTTAGGGTTATGAGACAGGGAGGGTATGAGAGATGAGAAGTAGGTTTGTTTTGCTGCAATGAGCATGGACTTGAATGTAATGAGGGACTGTTTGAACGAGATGAAATGTTCATTGGAGTGGCATCTTTTCCATCTCCGCTCAGCAACCCCAGAAGCCCGCTTTAATTCTTTAGTCAGGCTAGTGTGCCAGGGTTGCCTATTAAGTGTGCGAGCTTTGATATGTGTGAGGGGGGCTAGCGATTTGAGAGCTGCAGCTATTGTGGTATTATATAAAGTTGCAGCAGCATCTGCACTGTGTAAGAAACCTATGTGTGTAAGAGGGTGAAGGGATTCAGAGAGTGAGTGGAGGTTGAGGTGCTTGAGATTTCTGCGAGGATGTGCAAGTTTGGAGTAAGGATTGTGCACCTGGAAAGGAAAGGGAAGAGAATGTGAGTAGGTTGTGGTCAGACAGAGGGAGAGGTGAGGTAGAGAGGTTAGATAGGGAACAGAGGCGTGTGAATATGAGGCCTAGTGTGTGGCCATCTTTGTGAGTGGCTGTGGAAGATCACTAAGCAAGGCCAAAGGAGGAAGTGAGAGATAGATGCTTTGAGACAACTAAGACAGCTTAGAGACTATTCTCTCCTCTATCCCCAAGTTATATACTTGTTCTTTCACTGTGATTTTTACCATGGATTAATATGTGGAATGTAAGTGATCAGCATTCTGGTAGATGCTGGTGCACACAACAAAGATCCAGTTCCTTGGTTAAAAACAAATCAGCGGTTTATTAAATGTCCATCAACTGTCCAGGTTAAAAAAACAGCCTTTTCCGGCATGAAAGGATAACATAAAAGTAAATAGTCCATTTAGAGGTATGGGTGTACCCTTTCAGACACACTCACTGCTTCTCAGGATCTGAGTAACACCAACAGAAGTGTTTCTACCTCTACTCCAAGACACTGAATGATGCAGCTGAACTGCCTTATATAGCCCGTTCCAAATCCTGGAACTGGAGCTAAAGGAACGGCCAATCCCACCTAGCTCTATGGCTGTTCCTAAAACCTGGACCCAAAATCTGGGCCAATTAAAAAACACTTCTCAGAACTACACATGCTGAAGCCTGCTTCTCCGGGTCCTACATCATCGAGGCTTGGAACCTCCATGACACATATCTCCCATCCAGGACCTATCCAGCTGCCACCTTACAGGAGGTACAGCAATTTGTTCCCTTTAGAATGAATTCTCGCGCTCCTGAGTTTGTTTCAGAAATGTTCTGTCGCTGCAAGTTGGTTCTGTTTATCTTAATTGCACTTGTTTCAGATAAATGGGACAGATGTAGAACTTTCTGCAACAAAATCCATATAGTAAAATATACCCTTACATTGCAAATACTGATATCTTTGGAAAAACATCTACCACAAGTATGTCACATCCACAGATGCTGTACAGGTTCCTTTATGGTGCATTGTGATATTGTGATGAGTCAGTACATCGTTCTACAACATTATCACGCTCAGACTGCAACATCTGATTGTTTATAAAAAGTTGCAACTTGGGACCTTATAAATAAATACTCAAACTAGCTTTTTTTGTAAAAAACTGATCATATCATTATTATCCAACTAGTCCTGTCTGTTGACCTCTTCAAATCTTTGCTAAGCAGCATTGAGCAGCTGTGACAAATCCGACACCCGGCATTAGCTCTTTCCATAACAAAATGAATGACACAGTGAAATGAAAGGCTGCAATTTTCACACGTCCAATCAACCTTTCCCTATTATCTTTACTAGAAATTAGATTTACACATTCACTAATCCAGGCAAGTATTTGTTGTTCCACGTGTTATTAAAGTTTGCACGTGATGCTAATTACCCTCGCTGACACGTTGCTGTGACATGTTTTTCTATCAAGTTCTTCACATGCCTCCAGATAGTTCTGCCTCCCACACTGCCTGTAAGAAAAGTTATTAAAAAGCCACTAGGGCGCATCTATTACCACTGACTGTAACTCAAATGATGCCTGTGGTATTTTTATCAGCTTATGATGAATATCAGTAACATTTGGAAGAACGAGATTTGCACCAGTCCAGAGCTGACATACATGGGCACAACTATAATCTGCCCATTCACATGTTAGAGCCATGTGCTGCCATACAGGCTCCAGCAGCTTTATCTTCCCTAGCATATCTTATACATACGATCCAATGGAGAATACACATATGGAATTTGACAAATGAAGACATATTTAGAACATTTTCTGAAATTAGAGACACATGCTAAAATCACCTTCATGGCCCCATTTTGGTACTTAGTGCAAACTAAGTAGAATAACTTGTATGTACAGTTGTGCTCAAAAGTTTACATACCCCGGCAGAATTTCTGCTTTCTTGGCCTTTTTCCAGATAATATGAATGATAACACCAAAACTTTTTTCTCCACTCATGGTTAGTGGTTGGGTGAAACCATTTATTGTCACACAACTGTGTTTTCTCTTTTTAAATCATAATGACAACCCAAAACATCCAAATGACCCTGATCCAAAGTTCACATAGTCTGGTGATTTTGGCCTGATAACATGCACAGAAGTTGACACAAATGGGTTTGAATGGCTACTAAAGGTAACATCCTCACCTATGACCTGTTTGCCTGTAATCAGTGTGTGCATAAAAGCTGAGTGAGTTTCTGGGATCCAGACAGACTCTTAAATCTTTTATCCAGCCACTGAAGTTTCTGGATTGTGAGTCATGGAGAAAGCAAAAGAATTGTCAACAGATCTACGGGAAAAGGTAGTTGAACTGTATAAAACAGGAAACGGATACAAAAAGAAATTGATAATGCCAGTAAGCAGCATTCAAACTGTGATTAACAAATGGAAAATCAAGGGCTCTGTAAAAACAAAACCACGGTCAGGTAGAGCAACAAAAATGTCGTCCACAACTTCCGGGAAAATTGTTTGGGATACAAAGAATAACCCACAAATAACATGAGCTGAAATACAGGACTCTCTGAAAACTAGCGGTGTGACTGTTTCGAGATGCACAATAAGGAGGCACTTGAAGAAAAATGGGCTGCATGGTCAAGTTGCCAGAAGAAAGCCATTACTGCGCAAATGCCACAAAATATCTCACCTACAATACGCAAAACAGCACAGAAACAAGCCTCAAAACTTCTGGAACAAGGTAATTTGGAGTGATGAGAATAAAATTTAACTTTTTGGCTACAACCATAAACGTTACATTTGGGGAGAGGTCAACAAGGCCTATGATGAAAGAACACCATTCCTACTGTAAAGTATGGAGGTGAATCGCTGATGTATTGCGATATGTGAGCTACAAAGGCACAGGAAATTTGGTCAAAGTTGAAGGAAAGATGAATGCAGCACGTTATCAGCAAATACTGGAGGCAAATTTGCACTCATCAGCCCGGAAGCTGACGTTCCAATATGACAACTATCCAAAACCCAAGGCCAAGGCGACCTGTCATTGGCTACAGCAGAATCAAGTGAAGGTTCTGGAGTGGCCATCTCAGTCTCCTGACCTCAATATTATTGAGCCACTCTGGGGAGATTTCAAATGTGCAGTTCATGCTAGACAGCCCAGGAATTTACAGGAACTGAAGACATTTTGCCAAGAAGAGTGAGCAGCTTCACCATCTGAGAAAATAAAGAACCTCATCAACAACTACCACAAAAGACTTCAAGCTGTCATTGATGTTAAAGGTGGCAATACACGGTACTAAGAAATGGGGTATGTGAACTTTTGATCAGGGTCATTTGGATGTTTTGGGTTGTCATTATGATTTAAAAAGAGAAAACACAGTAGTTTGACAATACATGGCTTCACCCAACCACTAACCATGAGTGGAGAAAAATGTTTGTTGCTATCATTCATATTCTCTGAAAAAAAGGCCAAGAAAGCAAAAATTCTGCCGGGATATGTAAACTTTTGAGCACAACTGTATATACCTGTAACAAGCCATGGCGGATCTGTGTACAGTTTGATGAAAAAAAAATTCTGAGAGGTGATCTTTTAAACATGTATCAAAATATATAGAGGGACATTCCAAAGAAATTGCACATAATGTATTAATTCCTAAAACGGTAAAAAAACAGATTAAGGGGCATTCCACATGTGCAGGAAATGGAGTTATCTAGCTGCCATGAGGTAGGGTGAGCTTAAATGGAATTTGCTACATTTTTGCCACCTAATCTGAGAGCATCACGATGTAGAGACAGTGAACCAGATTCTAGAAATGTATCACCTACTTGGCTCCTTGCTATACTTTCAATAATATCACTTTTATCCGCAGGAGATTATCTCTAGATGACTAAAAATCCTGCTGCCATGTAGTCCTCCACAGTGGCGTAACTACAAAGTTATGGGCCCCGGTGCGAACTTCCAAATGGGCCCCCCCCCCCACCCACCTTCCCCTAGATACGCCTTGGACTGTCGCAGGAATCTCCTGCACTGCAAAATGGTGTTGGGTGCCAGCACAGCCCGCACAGTGGTATATCCAGCACAGCCAGCACAGTGGTATATACAGCACAGCCCGCACAGTGGTATATACAGCAGAGCCCTCACAGTGGTATATCAAGCACAGCCCGCACAGTGGTATATCCAGCTTAGCCCGCACAGTGGTATATCCAGCACAGCCCGCACAGTGTTATATCCAGCACAGCCCGCACAGTGGGACATCCAGCACAGCCCGCACAGTGGTATATCCAGCTCAGCCCGCACAGTGGTATATCCAGCACAGGGATATATACAGCAGAGCCCGCACAGGGGTATATAGAGCACAGCCCGCACAGGGGTATATAGAGCACAGCCCGCACAGGGATATATACAGCAGAGCCCGCACAGGGATATATACAGCACAGCCCGCACAGGGATATATACAGCAGAGCCCGCACAGGGGTATATAGAGCACAGCCCGCACAGGGGTATATACAGCACAGCCCGCACAGGGGTATATAGAGCACAGCCCGCACAGGGATATATACAGCAGAGCCCGCACAGGGATATATACAGCACAGCCCGCACAGGGATATATACAGCAGAGCCCGCACAGGGATATATACAGCACAGCCCGCACAGGGATATATACAGCAGAGCCCGCACAGGGATATATACAGCAGAGCCCGCACAGGGGTATATACAGCAGAGCCCGCACAGGGGTATATAGAGCACAGCCCGCACAGGGGTATATACAGCACAGCCCGCACAGGGATATATACAGCAGAGCCCGCACAGGGATATATACAGCAGAGCCCGCACAGGGATATATACAGCAGAGCCCGCACAGGGATATATACAGCAGAGCCCGCACAGGGGTATATACAGCAGAGCCCACACAGGGGTATATAGAGATATAGATAACAGGTTACTCACATCCGCTTGGTTCATGTTTTATTGCTAACCTGATTGATTTGGGCAGACTTCAAACAAAGGTAAATGGCTTGAACTCTGTACCTTCTGGAAACTACCTTGTCCAAAAGATTATGAACACTAGGGATTGCTGTAAATCAACACTTTCACTTTCTTTTCATTTTCTATGTAGCTTTAGTTAACATGATGAATGCAAAAAATGTCATTAGTTTATCCAAACATCCAGAAGATCTCGCATCTATGGAAAAACATTTACTTATTTGGTTATTGCATTTATTCACAAAGGTAAGGAAAGGACATACACTATGTTGATATAATGGGTCAGGTTGGATGAATCTTGTTGCTTTTGGACTGATGCATACCGGTAATTTCAGGAATCTAACTTTTGAGATTATGTTAGTGATGAGGAGTATGTAGCTATTCAGATTATAATAATCTTGGTATATTGTGTAAGGACTTGTGTATCTGAAGCAGTTAATGAAAGTGTAGTCCAGAAATAATATGTGAAGGTTCCACTCTCCGGACTTTAGCCTGTTGGAGAATGGAGGTCACCTTCTCTCTGATTGCGCTGCTGGAGAAAAATAACACGTTTTTCTCAACTGTACAGGTTGTCCCTAAAATCTGGACACATAGGAATTCTCATTGACTATAATTTTAATTAAATTAATTTAATTAACTGTAATAGAATTTTACAAAGCGCATCAACCATAATATTCCAGTTGAATAAAATGTTAATATCAGGGTGGATAAAAATCAATGTTTTTTTAAAAAAATCAAAAAAATCGGATTTTTTTGATTTAAATCGGATTTTTTTGATTTAAATCGGATTTTTTTCAATAAACTGCTTTTTGAGGAAAATATTTTACCATCCAAAGGTTCTTCCATCATGAGATAAAGCTGAGTTGTTTAACTCAGTAGAATAAAGGCTGTATATGTGTAACATTCACAATGCCATGCTCTTCCAGAGGTTTCTGTAGGATGCTGACTATCCAACAAGTTTGGGCATGTCAACTGAATGGAAAAAGAAACTAAACCAAAAGTGAAACCAAGCTAGAAGTGTGGAATTAAAGGGGCAGTATGAACAAAATGTGGAGGCTATTAATAGTTTATACAATTAAGACATGCTGCTCACCCTGGCGTTAGATCGTTGCCCCTAGTTTCGTCCGTGTAACTATGGGCGCACATGCGCACTGCTCTCACTTCTCATTTTAATCGTGATTTATATTAAAAAAAACCTTTTGATTTAAATCAGTGATTTAAATCATGATTAAAATCATGATTTAAATCGATCCGATTTAAATAGAAAAAAATCTTTTGATTTAAATCGTGATTTAAATCATGATTTAAATCGGCGTGATTTAAATCAATCCACCCTGGTTAATATATTTCATTTCTTGAAGATATGTATTTTTGCTAATGTGTCCTATATGTCCAGACTTTAGGGACACCCTGTAGATTAAATGAGTTGTTGAAATGGTCATCTGTTTCAGTACTCCATAAAAATACAATATAGAAAGACACACACATGCATTACTACCTCTGCATCTTATCTACCTAATGGGTCAAGAGACCCATTCTACAAATTTTTAGGGATCTAAGAAATGGGAGCCGAGTGAACCATTAGTTGTTGTCCATCCCTACTTTTGCCTTGCATTGCACTCCTCCCGTTGACATGGAAAGTCCATATAAGCCACCACCCAATGCAGACAAGCATGTTTGTGATCAGATGGCTCGTTGCCCCCAAGGTTCTACACCACTGCTTGAAACCTAAAAAAAGGCCTGCTTGCATATTTAATTCTCTGGCCTTCCAGTTGGACCATTTTATGCACGCTTCACTGCAGCTGATCATGTACTGTCTACTTATGTGACTGCTGCAGCCAGTGATAATATATTGATGCCAGTATAAAGGGCATGAGACTGCTGAGGCCAGTGATAATTGGAGGCCACAATCGTGGATGTACTAGAAGGGCATAGGACTAAATAAATGTCCAGTGATTGAATACACACCATTAAAGTATCTCTGGGCCCACGCTAATTTTGCATTTATTTAATATTTATTCATTTAATATTGCATTTAAATTTCCTCTTACTTTAAGGGAAAAAAACTAGGATTAACCACTGCAACACATGTAACAGTACCTGACCATGATAAACAGCCGCACTGTACATGTGTATGGTTATAGCGACAATATTCCTCGTGAGAAAAACAAACATAACTAGAACAGTGTAATCTTTGTTGAGAGTAACTGCATCACAAGACTCCTTAAGAAAAACAAGTATTTCCAGCATTGTTCACCACCACTGTATACCTGTTTGTAACATTACCACTCCTGGCAGGAAATTGCCTCCTTTCTTATATGCACTATATGGACATGTAACACACGTGGACCGTGCATTCTGCACTGCGTTGGCAGTAGTAATGGAAATGTAACACTAGGGCTAGGTTCATACCAAGTTATTGAATATTAATTAAGGCACTGTTTTTCTGAAATCTACCATAAAACAGCTTGCAATAGGACAGATGATCCTGTTTTTCTAGAACTTATTGGCAATATGATACAACAGGTAGACAGGTAAAATTCCATCTTATTACATACTACTTTTCCCATATAGGAGATGTCCCATACATGTCAGGTTGGCAAAAGCTAGCAATTATATTAGCTATGATAAATAATAAATATCTATGGCCAATATGAAAGTCTCCTTTTTCAAAGTTATCATCTAACCAAAACATAGGCTAAGAACAGCTTTTTTCTCACTGAATTATTCCTAGTTGACCTTGTATGAATATGGTTGGTCATGAAAATCTGACTTTCCAAACCGCTTCATTAAATATCTCTGAAAGGGAGGCATAAGCACAATTTGCATACTGTAAGGCAAGCATATGAAGAAAAAGTCACTATTGCTAGTGAAGTCTTTAGGTCTCTCAGAAAAAAGATGCTTATTCTTCAGCACCCAACAGCCAATCGTTGGTCAATGTGGGCATTATAAAATGGAATATAGCACTGAGCACTGGCACAGCACAGCAATAAGGCATGCCGAGGCAGGAAATGTGACGGTGCCAGTTATGTACACTGGGTGTTTCCCGTATCATATTTAGTTGTTCATTTTCCTTTCAGTTTCCAATACCATTCAAGGGTAAACAGAAAAGATTTTTGGATTTTCACTTACATCCTGGCGCGTTGCTAGACCTGAGCTGATAAACATGTAGGCCTCATTTATCAAAACTGGCTATAAGAAAAACTATCTTTGTTGTCCATGGCAACCAAACACAGCTCAGCTTTCATTTTGCCAGAGCAGTTTTTGAAATGTAAGCTGAGCTGTGATTGGTTGCTATGGACAACAAAGACAGCTATGCAGCTATGTTCATATTGTTATCATCGTTATATATAATGGAAGCCAGGACATTGTACTTGATCCATCATTGACCGCATTTTGTCAGTAATAAAGGAGGCTCCTAACATCTCTGTTGCCACATTGTGCCACTGATGAGGCGCCATTCACAGCTGGCTGAGCAGATTTCTCACCTGGAGGGGTACAGAAGGGCTTTACCTTTTTACAGGAAGTTCTTAGGCAATCATGAAGAAATCACAAAGATAAAGTGGATATAAAAAGTTTACACCTTCCCCATTAAATTGCCAGGTTTTTGTCATGCAAAAAAAAATCATATCAAGAGAAATAATTTCAGAGCTTTCGCCACCTTTAAAGGGGATCTGTCAGGTGATTCTTGTATCAGTACTGAGTTCTGAAATAGGGCTTGGGCAGTGCTTTCAGGGTATGTAAGTTTTGTAACTTTTATTTCTGTATGTGGCCCAGTTGTGCTGCTGTAAGCCGAGGACAAATTTTATTGTCTCGCGCTGGCAAGTCAAGCATATGTAAATGCAAATGAATATTCACCCTTCCCCCACCCATAAACCTGTCCACCCCTCCTGGCCGGTGTCAATGACTGGATGCAATCAGACTGCTGTGTTACTCACTTGAGGATCACATCACAATCCTCGGACTGGCCGTCTGCCCTCCTGACATGTACTGTATTTCTATGCAGCTGTCACTGTCAGGCCAGGACAGCAGACGGCTAGTCCGAGGATTGTGATGTGATCCTTGGGAAACTAGCACATCAGTCTCACTGCATCCTATCAGTGATTCAGGCCGGGAGGAGTGAGGGGAATTATGGACGGGGAAAGGGCCGAATATTTATTCGCATTTACATGTACTTATAGAATGTCCACAGAAAAAAGGAGTAGCACCAGACAACCTGATGATGTTCCATGGAAGGATGAATTAAACCAACACTGTGGAGCTACAGCAGCTGGGTGAATGGTATTAGGTGCTCTGCATGTGGAATACAAGGTTCAAGTATAGATAAGAGATAATGGATGCAGCACTCACCAGTTCAGTGATCAAGTAGTCCTTTTATTCCGTACAGTGGATACAGGACATTAAATGACATGCAGGTTACGGAGGCATGCAGGGAAAGGCAGCATCAACGCTTCATCGCGTCCAGGTTCAATTTAATTGAAAAATAAACTGAAATCTTTTTGGGTGAAAAAAAAAAATAAAGAACTAAATGTGGTTTTATAGATATGCACACCCTTAGGCTGGGGCACACTTGCGAGAAACTCGCACAAGTCTCGCGTCTCAATACCCTCAATACCCAGCACTCGGACCGGCGCGCTCAGCTGCATGGAAATATATGCAACCGCACACTCCGGTCCTAAGTGCTGGTGGCAGAGCGGGTATTGAGACGCGAGACTCGTGCGAGTTTCTCGCAAATGTGACCCCGGCCTTAAAATAATACTATGTTAAAGTACTCTTTGAATCTACAACAGCATTCAGTTTTTTTGTGTAGGTGTCTATCAGCATGGCACATCTAGTATTGACAATTGCTCACTCTCTCTTGCAGTGTCAGATTACAAGGGCTTCTGCTGTATACAGCCCTTTGTGGGTCAATCCACAGTTTTTCAATTGGATTTAAGTCTGGACTCTGGCTGGGCCATTCCAAAACTTTGAATGTCTTCTGTAAAAGTCATTCTTTCGTTGATTTGAGGGTATGCTTAGGGCTGTTATCATACTGTAAGGTAAAATTCCTCTTGAATTTACTGATTAATGGAACAGTTCATAATTTCCTCCTCCTTGACTAAAGCCCCAGATCCTGCTGCCTCAAAGCATAATGATACCTCCACCATGATTCACTGTGGGTATGGTGTAGTGTGCTTTTGGTGATGCGCAGTGTTGGCTTTGCACTAAACGCACCTTTTGGAATTATGGCCAAAAATTTCAACCTTGGTCTCATCAGACAATTGAATATTTTCCCACATGCTTTTGGCAGACTTGATGTAAGTTTTGGCAAAACCTAGACAGACTTGAATGCTTTCTTCTTGTTTTCATTGTAAGAAAAAACTTCTGCATTGCCACTCTACCCCACAGGCCAGATATATAAAGAATATGGGAGATTGAGATTGTTTTTGCATGCAGCACAAAACTAGTACTTGCTGAAAATCCTCCATCTACTTTAATGTTGCTGTAAGCCTATTGGCAGACTCGTGGACCAATTTTCTTCTTGTCTTTTCATAAGTTTTTGAGGGACTTCCAGTTCTAGATAATGTCACTCTTATGTCAAATCTTATCCACTTCTTCATGACCGTCTTCACAGTGTTCTGTGGTGTATCTAATGCCTTGGAATTATTTTTGCACCATTCTCCTGTCTAATAACTTTCTCTTTGCTGTGTTGTAACCTATTTATGAACCATGGACATTGCTGAAAAAATGTGAGTAAGAAATCATCAGGAAAATCCTACTAAAACAGCTACACTTTATATAAAGTTAATCAAAATTGCTTTAAATTATGATAGCGGTGTACTGATTACTAGTTAACATGAGTTTAAATATGATTATTGGTTCTGAACACAACCACATCCTCAATTAGAAGCAAGTTTTCACACTTATATAACCACATTATTTTAGTTTGATTATATCAGTTATTATTTATTATTATTTATTATTATAGCGCCATTTATTACATGGTGCTTTACATGTGAAAAAGGGTATACATAAGGAAAAACAAGTACAATAATATTGAACAATACAAGTCATGACTGGTACAAGAGGAGTGAGGAAACAGCCCGTGAGTGCTCAAAATCTACAAGGGATGGGTGAGGATACAGTAGGCGAGGGTAGAGCTGTGCAGCGGTTTGGTCGATCCGTGGTTACTGCAGGTTGTAGGCTTGCCGGAAAAGGTGGGTCTTCAGGTTCTTTTTGAAGGTTTCCACAGTAGGTGAGAGTCTGATATGTTGGGGTAGAACGTTCCAGAGTAAGGGTGATACACGGGAAAAATCTTGTATGTGATTGTGGGAAGAGGAAATAAGAGGGGGGTAGAGAAGGAAATCTTGTGAGGATCAGAGGTTGGGGGGGTCGAGTGAGATGGTGGAAAGATGATACTGTTTTATCCATGTTAAGTTTTAGAAATCTAGCAGAGAAGAAAGATGAAATAGCAGACAGACATTGAGGGATTAAGGTTAATAAGGATGTAATATTGGGTCTAGAGAAGTAGATCTGTGTGTCATCAGCATAGAGGTGATACTGAAAGCCGTGGAATTCCATGAGCTGTCCCAGGCCGAAGGTGGGAGACACTGAATGTCCATTCTGTTAGGTATGAGGAAAACCAAGATAGGGCCAAGTAAGATAGGGCCAAGTCTGTGATGCCAAGAGAAGAGAGAATAGTAGGTCATTAGTGACTTTAGTGAGGACAGTTTCAGTGGAATGGTGCTGTCAGAAGTGGTCAAAGAGGGAGCAGGAGGAAATGTGAGAGGACAGTTCAAAATGGACATGTTGTTCCAGTAGTTTTGAAGCATAGGATATAAGTGATATGGGGCAATACCTAGACAGAGAGCATGGGTCAAGAGAGGGCTTTTTGAAGATGGATGTAATTGAGGCATGTTTGAAGCATGAGGGAACGATACCAGTTGTTAGTGATAGGTTGAAGAGGTGGGTAAGGGTTGGGATGAAGACTGTGGTGAGGTTTGGGATGAGATCGGACGGGACTTGTTCAAGTTCACAAGTGGTGCAATGTGATTTGGAGAGTAAAGAGGAAAGATGATCTTCTGTAATGGTGGAGAAGCTGGTTTTGGAGTTGGAGGCTGAGTACTTATGAGGAGCGGCTGTAGGCCAAAGCTTTCTCTGATGTATTCGGTCTTCTGCTTGAAGAATATGGCAAAGTTTTCACCTGAGAAGAGAGGAGAGGAGAAGAAGGAGGCACTGGGGGACACAGGAAAGAATTGAAAGTGTTGAATAGCTGTTTAGGGTTATGAGACAGGGAGGGTATGAGAGATGAGAAGTAGGTTTGTTTTGCTGCAATGAGCATGGACTTGAATGTAATGAGGGACTGTTTGAACGAGATGAAATGTTCATTGGAGTGGCATCTTTTCCATCTCCGCTCAGCAACCCCAGAAGCCCGCTTTAATTCTTTAGTCAGGCTAGTGTGCCAGGGTTGCCTATTAAGTGTGCGAGCTTTGATATGTGTGAGGGGGGCTAGCGATTTGAGAGCTGCAGCTATTGTGGTATTATATAAAGTTGCAGCAGCATCTGCACTGTGTAAGAAACCTATGTGTGTAAGAGGGTGAAGGGATTCAGAGAGTGAGTGGAGGTTGAGGTGCTTGAGATTTCTGCGAGGATGTGCAAGTTTGGAGTAAGGATTGTGCACCTGGAAAGGAAAGGGAAGAGAATGTGAGTAGGTTGTGGTCAGACAGAGGGAGAGGTGAGGTAGAGAGGTTAGATAGGGAACAGAGGCGTGTGAATATGAGGCCTAGTGTGTGGCCATCTTTGTGAGTGGCTGTGGAAGATCACTAAGCAAGGCCAAAGGAGGAAGTGAGAGATAGATGCTTTGAGACAACTAAGACAGCTTAGAGACTATTCTCTCCTCTATCCCCAAGTTATATACTTGTTCTTTCACTGTGATTTTTACCATGGATTAATATGTGGAATGTAAGTGATCAGCATTCTGGTAGATGCTGGTGCACACAACAAAGATCCAGTTCCTTGGTTAAAAACAAATCAGCGGTTTATTAAATGTCCATCAACTGTCCAGGTTAAAAAAACAGCCTTTTCCGGCATGAAAGGATAACATAAAAGTAAATAGTCCATTTAGAGGTATGGGTGTACCCTTTCAGACACACTCACTGCTTCTCAGGATCTGAGTAACACCAACAGAAGTGTTTCTACCTCTACTCCAAGACACTGAATGATGCAGCTGAACTGCCTTATATAGCCCGTTCCAAATCCTGGAACTGGAGCTAAAGGAACGGCCAATCCCACCTAGCTCTATGGCTGTTCCTAAAACCTGGACCCAAAATCTGGGCCAATTAAAAAACACTTCTCAGAACTACACATGCTGAAGCCTGCTTCTCCGGGTCCTACATCATCGAGGCTTGGAACCTCCATGACACATATCTCCCATCCAGGACCTATCCAGCTGCCACCTTACAGGAGGTACAGCAATTTGTTCCCTTTAGAATGAATTCTCGCGCTCCTGAGTTTGTTTCAGAAATGTTCTGTCGCTGCAAGTTGGTTCTGTTTATCTTAATTGCACTTGTTTCAGATAAATGGGACAGATGTAGAACTTTCTGCAACAAAATCCATATAGTAAAATATACCCTTACATTGCAAATACTGATATCTTTGGAAAAACATCTACCACAAGTATGTCACATCCACAGATGCTGTACAGGTTCCTTTATGGTGCATTGTGATATTGTGATGAGTCAGTACATCGTTCTACAACATTATCACGCTCAGACTGCAACATCTGATTGTTTATAAAAAGTTGCAACTTGGGACCTTATAAATAAATACTCAAACTAGCTTTTTTTGTAAAAAACTGATCATATCATTATTATCCAACTAGTCCTGTCTGTTGACCTCTTCAAATCTTTGCTAAGCAGCATTGAGCAGCTGTGACAAATCCGACACCCGGCATTAGCTCTTTCCATAACAAAATGAATGACACAGTGAAATGAAAGGCTGCAATTTTCACACGTCCAATCAACCTTTCCCTATTATCTTTACTAGAAATTAGATTTACACATTCACTAATCCAGGCAAGTATTTGTTGTTCCACGTGTTATTAAAGTTTGCACGTGATGCTAATTACCCTCGCTGACACGTTGCTGTGACATGTTTTTCTATCAAGTTCTTCACATGCCTCCAGATAGTTCTGCCTCCCACACTGCCTGTAAGAAAAGTTATTAAAAAGCCACTAGGGCGCATCTATTACCACTGACTGTAACTCAAATGATGCCTGTGGTATTTTTATCAGCTTATGATGAATATCAGTAACATTTGGAAGAACGAGATTTGCACCAGTCCAGAGCTGACATACATGGGCACAACTATAATCTGCCCATTCACATGTTAGAGCCATGTGCTGCCATACAGGCTCCAGCAGCTTTATCTTCCCTAGCATATCTTATACATACGATCCAATGGAGAATACACATATGGAATTTGACAAATGAAGACATATTTAGAACATTTTCTGAAATTAGAGACACATGCTAAAATCACCTTCATGGCCCCATTTTGGTACTTAGTGCAAACTAAGTAGAATAACTTGTATGTACAGTTGTGCTCAAAAGTTTACATACCCCGGCAGAATTTCTGCTTTCTTGGCCTTTTTCCAGATAATATGAATGATAACACCAAAACTTTTTTCTCCACTCATGGTTAGTGGTTGGGTGAAACCATTTATTGTCACACAACTGTGTTTTCTCTTTTTAAATCATAATGACAACCCAAAACATCCAAATGACCCTGATCCAAAGTTCACATAGTCTGGTGATTTTGGCCTGATAACATGCACAGAAGTTGACACAAATGGGTTTGAATGGCTACTAAAGGTAACATCCTCACCTATGACCTGTTTGCCTGTAATCAGTGTGTGCATAAAAGCTGAGTGAGTTTCTGGGATCCAGACAGACTCTTAAATCTTTTATCCAGCCACTGAAGTTTCTGGATTGTGAGTCATGGAGAAAGCAAAAGAATTGTCAACAGATCTACGGGAAAAGGTAGTTGAACTGTATAAAACAGGAAACGGATACAAAAAGAAATTGATAATGCCAGTAAGCAGCATTCAAACTGTGATTAACAAATGGAAAATCAAGGGCTCTGTAAAAACAAAACCACGGTCAGGTAGAGCAACAAAAATGTCGTCCACAACTTCCGGGAAAATTGTTTGGGATACAAAGAATAACCCACAAATAACATGAGCTGAAATACAGGACTCTCTGAAAACTAGCGGTGTGACTGTTTCGAGATGCACAATAAGGAGGCACTTGAAGAAAAATGGGCTGCATGGTCAAGTTGCCAGAAGAAAGCCATTACTGCGCAAATGCCACAAAATATCTCACCTACAATACGCAAAACAGCACAGAAACAAGCCTCAAAACTTCTGGAACAAGGTAATTTGGAGTGATGAGAATAAAATTTAACTTTTTGGCTACAACCATAAACGTTACATTTGGGGAGAGGTCAACAAGGCCTATGATGAAAGAACACCATTCCTACTGTAAAGTATGGAGGTGAATCGCTGATGTATTGCGATATGTGAGCTACAAAGGCACAGGAAATTTGGTCAAAGTTGAAGGAAAGATGAATGCAGCACGTTATCAGCAAATACTGGAGGCAAATTTGCACTCATCAGCCCGGAAGCTGACGTTCCAATATGACAACTATCCAAAACCCAAGGCCAAGGCGACCTGTCATTGGCTACAGCAGAATCAAGTGAAGGTTCTGGAGTGGCCATCTCAGTCTCCTGACCTCAATATTATTGAGCCACTCTGGGGAGATTTCAAATGTGCAGTTCATGCTAGACAGCCCAGGAATTTACAGGAACTGAAGACATTTTGCCAAGAAGAGTGAGCAGCTTCACCATCTGAGAAAATAAAGAACCTCATCAACAACTACCACAAAAGACTTCAAGCTGTCATTGATGTTAAAGGTGGCAATACACGGTACTAAGAAATGGGGTATGTGAACTTTTGATCAGGGTCATTTGGATGTTTTGGGTTGTCATTATGATTTAAAAAGAGAAAACACAGTAGTTTGACAATACATGGCTTCACCCAACCACTAACCATGAGTGGAGAAAAATGTTTGTTGCTATCATTCATATTCTCTGAAAAAAAGGCCAAGAAAGCAAAAATTCTGCCGGGATATGTAAACTTTTGAGCACAACTGTATATACCTGTAACAAGCCATGGCGGATCTGTGTACAGTTTGATGAAAAAAAAATTCTGAGAGGTGATCTTTTAAACATGTATCAAAATATATAGAGGGACATTCCAAAGAAATTGCACATAATGTATTAATTCCTAAAACGGTAAAAAAACAGATTAAGGGGCATTCCACATGTGCAGGAAATGGAGTTATCTAGCTGCCATGAGGTAGGGTGAGCTTAAATGGAATTTGCTACATTTTTGCCACCTAATCTGAGAGCATCACGATGTAGAGACAGTGAACCAGATTCTAGAAATGTATCACCTACTTGGCTCCTTGCTATACTTTCAATAATATCACTTTTATCCGCAGGAGATTATCTCTAGATGACTAAAAATCCTGCTGCCATGTAGTCCTCCACAGTGGCGTAACTACAAAGTTATGGGCCCCGGTGCGAACTTCCAAATGGGCCCCCCCCCCCACCCACCTTCCCCTAGATACGCCTTGGACTGTCGCAGGAATCTCCTGCACTGCAAAATGGTGTTGGGTGCCAGCACAGCCCGCACAGTGGTATATCCAGCACAGCCAGCACAGTGGTATATACAGCACAGCCCGCACAGTGGTATATACAGCAGAGCCCTCACAGTGGTATATCAAGCACAGCCCGCACAGTGGTATATCCAGCTTAGCCCGCACAGTGGTATATCCAGCACAGCCCGCACAGTGTTATATCCAGCACAGCCCGCACAGTGGGACATCCAGCACAGCCCGCACAGTGGTATATCCAGCTCAGCCCGCACAGTGGTATATCCAGCACAGGGATATATACAGCAGAGCCCGCACAGGGGTATATAGAGCACAGCCCGCACAGGGGTATATAGAGCACAGCCCGCACAGGGATATATACAGCAGAGCCCGCACAGGGATATATACAGCACAGCCCGCACAGGGATATATACAGCAGAGCCCGCACAGGGGTATATAGAGCACAGCCCGCACAGGGGTATATACAGCACAGCCCGCACAGGGGTATATAGAGCACAGCCCGCACAGGGATATATACAGCAGAGCCCGCACAGGGATATATACAGCACAGCCCGCACAGGGATATATACAGCAGAGCCCGCACAGGGATATATACAGCACAGCCCGCACAGGGATATATACAGCAGAGCCCGCACAGGGATATATACAGCAGAGCCCGCACAGGGGTATATACAGCAGAGCCCGCACAGGGGTATATAGAGCACAGCCCGCACAGGGGTATATACAGCACAGCCCGCACAGGGATATATACAGCAGAGCCCGCACAGGGATATATACAGCAGAGCCCGCACAGGGATATATACAGCAGAGCCCGCACAGGGATATATACAGCAGAGCCCGCACAGGGGTATATACAGCAGAGCCCACACAGGGGTATATAGAGCGGAGCCCGCACAGGGATATATACAGCAGAGCCCGCACATCTCATCTCCCCCCCCCCCCGATAATGGCCCCACAGTCCAGTTAAAAAGGAAAAAAAACAAAACTCTCCTCACCTTTCCTTTTGCCCGCGCTGCTCCCGGCGGCTGCAGTCTGCCCAGGACACTGCAGGTGCGCGATGATATGACGTCATCGCGCACCCGCAGTGTACTGTCAGAGGCAGAGCGGGGAATGATGGGAGAGGGGGCGTCAGCAGACGCTCTCTCCTCCATCATTGCATTGAACTATACCGGTGTCATAGACGCCGGTATAGTTAAATGTGGCGGCGGCGGCACTGGGGGGGGGGGGGGCGGGGGGGAACAGTGCAGCGGCCCACTACTGGCACCGGCTCTTCTGGCATTTGCCAGAAGTGCCCGATGGCCAGTCCGGCCCTGCGTGACTGACCTGCCAACCTGGGGCCCCTGACCTGCGGGGCCCGGTCGCAATGGCGACCACTGCGACCGCGGTAGTTACGCCCCTGGTCCTCCATAATCATAAGTGCTGTATAATTCCGCCCCACCATTGATTTTAGCTTTCTGCCTATGCAGAGTACACACAAAGCTACCAACCAGTGGTGTAAATGGGGTTGTACACATCTCAGTGTTTAGAGAACTGATCGATCTGCAGCAGATGAAATAATGATTTTATTTTTTTTTTAAATACACCACAGGCCAGAAAGTGATATGTTGCTGGAATCAGGGTCTCTGCCCTTACAAAACACGCTGCTCTCAGATAAGTAACAGAAATTTGGTGGCCGATTCCCTTTAATAAAAAAGTCAGTCAGAGAGACTCTTTCTAACACTGAAGCATGTGCTTGGAAAATTATGCAGGTTCTTCATAAATGTTAGTGTTTGACACAAATGATATGTTTTTCTATACACACAGGAACTGATATAAATACATTAATAATTCTAGTTTACTTTGTTCACGACATCTACTCATTTCTGTTCTCTTACTTTGTATTTAACAACTTTTGTCTGATGTTTTAATATATTGGTTACAAGTGGCCCAAGCTTATTTTCCCATTTGTTTTATTCACCTGTGCAGGTCTGATTTATGACTAGGCGTATGTCCGTGTTGTAAAGTATAGTAAATCAGGTGTCTGAGACAAATGTTATGGCCAACCTTCTGTGGTTAAAAAAATAAATACACAGATTCTGCCTAATGTTATAATTTTCCTTTTGTTTCAAATGCAGATTTTAAACTTTACCTTATTGTGGAATAAGTGACCTTGAAAGGGACTCTATCAGCACAATATGACTGTTCAAACCAAGCACAGGCACTTGGCGCATTCTTGACATAGCCGAGCAGCTTAATGCACCTTTCCATCAGGTTGTTTGGCATCTACTGTATCTCCTCCCTTATCTTCCTTGATTGACAGCTCTTACAGTAATCAGAGGAAGGTGTGTAGATAGATGGAAAACAGGCGGGAAGGTGCCATGTCAAGGTTACCCCAAGTGTCCGTGCTTGGTTTGAACAGTTCTTTTGTGCTGGAAGATTGCCTTTAAAGACTATGATTCTCTGCTGGTACTAACCATACCCAAGTGTTGGCTCCTAGGGAACTAGAATGTAAATTCCCATCTTCAGTGCAGCATGACCCATCTATATATATAATTGTCTAAGGGTTTTTCCGTCTGTCTGTCTGTCTGTCTGTCTTTCCGTCTGTCTGTCTGTCTGTCTGTCTGTCCTGGAAATCCCGCGTCTCTGATTGGTTGAGGCCGCCAGGCCTCGACCAATCAGCGACGGGCACAGCATGGCGACGATGATGTCATAATGGAAATCCCGTGTCTCTGATTGGTCGAGGCCGCCAGGCCTCGACCAATCAGCGACGGGCACAGTATCGACGTAGATGTCATAATGGTTGCCTCGACCAATCAGCGACGGGCACAGTCTGCCGCGAATCACACACTACGGGGACATGCATATTCTAGAATACCCGATGCTTTAGAATCGGGCCACAGTCTAGTCTATATATAATTGTCTAAGGGGTACTTCCGTCTTTCTGTCCGCAACTTCTGTAATGGAAATCCTGCGTCGCTGATTGGTCTCGCCAGCTGCCTGTCATGGCTGCTGCGACCAATTAGTGACGGGCACAGTCCGATTAGTCCCTCCCTACTCCCCTGCAGTCAGTGCCCGGCGCCCGCATACTCCCCTCCAGTCACCGCTCACACAGGGTTAATGCCAGCATCAATAGTAAAAAGATGTAATGTTAAACATAATAAAAAAACCTGCTATTCTCACCTTCCGTCGAGGCGCGCTAGGCTGCCGCCAGCTTCCGTTCCCATAGATGCATTGCGAAATTACCCAGAAGACTTAGCGGTCTCGCGAGACCGCTAAGTCATCTGGGTCATTTCGCAATGCATCCTGGGAACGGAAGATGGCGGCAGCCGCGCGCGCATCGCCAGAGCTTCGCTGGATCCCGGCGGGTGAGTATATAACTATTTTTTATTTTAATTATTTTTTTAACAGGGATATGGTGCCCACACTGCTGTATACTACGTGGGCTGTGTTATATACTGTGTGGCTGCTATATACTACATGGCGAGTGTTAGATACTATGTGGGCTGTGTTTTGTACTGCATGGGCTGTGCTATATATTACATGGGCAGTGTTATATACTGCGTGGGCTGTGTTATATACTGTGTGACCTGTGTTATATACTACGTGGCCAGTCATATACTGCGTGGGCTGTGTTATATAGTACGTGGGCTGTGCTATATACTACGTGGGATGTGTTATATACTGTGTGACCTGTGTTATATACTACGTGGCCAGTCTTATATACTGCGTGGCTGCTATATACTGCGTGGGCTGTGTTATATAGTATGTGGGCTGTGCTATATACTACGTGGGCTGTGCTATATACTACGTGGGCTGTGTTATATACTGCGTGGCCACTGTTATATATTGCGTGGTCTGTATTAACACTTTCGTAAGTATATAGCAGCCACATAGTATATAGCACAGGCCACGTACTGTTTGTCTGCTATATACTACATGGCTCCTATATACTACGTGGCCTGTGCTATATACTATGTGGCTGCTATATACATACATATTCTAGAATACCCGATGCGTTAGAATCGGGCCACCATCTAGTTGTCCATAAGTCTCAATGGATTGATTTAATTGGCTCCTTTTGGTGTATAAAAACAGGTCACAGTTATTGCATCTGAGTGGGGCCCTAAAGCTTCTGGGGACCCCAGCACCTGATCTGACATCTACAACTATAAATAGACCCATAGGGTACCGTCACACAGTACCATTTACATCGCTACGACGGCACGATTCGTGACGTCGTAGCATCGTATGATTATCGCTCCAGCGTCGTAGACTGCGGTCACACGTTGCAATCACGGCGCTGGAGCGATGCCGAAGTCCCCGGGTAACCAGGGTAAACATCGGGTTACTAAGCGCAGGGCCGCGCTTAGTAACCCGATGTTTACCCTGGTTACCAGCGTAAACGTAAAAAAAAACAAACAGTACATACTTACATTCCGGTGTCTGTCCCCCGGCGTTCTGCTTCTCTCCACTGTGTAAGCGCCATAGCCGGAAAGCACAGCGGTGACGTCATCGCGTCACCGCTGTGCTCGCTTTCCGGCCGGCAGGCGCTCACAGTGCAGAGAAGCTGAGACGCCGGAGGACAGACACCGGAATGTGAGTATGTACTGTTTGTTTTTTTACGTTTACGCTGGTAACCACGATAAACATCGGGTTACTAAGCGTGGCCCTGCGCTTAGTTACCCGATGTTTACCCTGGTTACAAGCGAACACATCGCTGGATCGGTGTCACACACAACGATCCAGCAATGTCAGCGGGTGATCAAGCGACGAAAGAAAGTTCCATATGATCTGCTACGACGTACGATTCTCAGCAGGGTCCCTGATCGCTGCTGCGTCAGACACTGCGATATCGTAACGATATCGCTAGAACGTCACGAATCGTACCGTCGTAGCGATCAAAATGGCACTGTGTGACGGTACCCATAGTCCATCATTTACAAGATGTGATTTGGATACTTTTGTGCAATGAATTAGCAAAATAAACAGTTCAGTGCGTGCCTGTATCATGCCGTACCCAGCCCATGGCAATTACTCCACAGTAAGCAACTAAAGAAAGTAAACAGCATCCTGCAGCCCTAGGGAGCCAGCTTCTGAGAAGATAATCACTGCCATAAATAGCACAGTGCGGATACTTTCCAATAACGATCACATCCAGATATAAATTAAAGAGAACCTGTCAGCAGGATTTTGCTATGTAAACTACAGTGATATATTAGTGCTTTAATACTGATTAAAATGATACCTGCGGTGAAGAAACCAGTTTTGTGGTTCTTATGTAATGATTGTTTATAGTCTTGCTGCAATCATGTCTTAGAGCATTGGGGCAGACTATAGGTGGGACTATGAGGCAGGACTGTGGGGTGGGACTATGGGATGGCACTATGAGGCAGGACTGTGGGGTGGGACTATGGGATGGCACTATGAGGCTGGACTGTGGGGTGGGACTATGGGGTGGGATTATGGGTAATCTCTTTTCTTTTTTCTCTGGCCCCTCCGTCTGCCTCCTCTTTGAATGACAGGTCATTGATCCCTCAGTGACTTGCCTCCTATTTTAGATATTGTGCCTGTGCAATACTTTATTTTGTCTCCAAAAAACATTAGGTCTCCCAAAAAATGGCTCCGATAGCGGCAGTTACGTGGTGCATCTAAAAGTCTATACTAATTCTCAAATTGCGCATGAGCCGCCCACCATGTCCAGAGAACCAGTGCGATATTTGCGGTCTCCTCTTCTGCGTGCTCCTTGACTTGTCCTCTGAGCACGGTGGGTGGCACATGCGCAGATTGAGAATTAGTATAGACTTTTAGATGCAACCGTGAATGTGCTGCCGCCAGCGACATTTTGTCAGAGACCTAATGCTTTTTGGAGACAAAATAAAGTACTGTGCATGCGCGATATTTAAAATGGGAGACAGATCACTGACGTATCAGTGACCTGTCATTCAAACAAGGGGCAGACGGAGGGGCCAGAATAGCAAGAAGAGACTGCACATAGTCCTGCATCATAGTACGACCCGATGCACGAAGTCATGATTACAGCAAAACTTTAAATACACTTTTCACAAGAACCACAAAACGGATTTCTTCACCGCAGGTATCATTTTGATCAGTACAGCACTAATATGAGCTTGTCTGTAGTTTACGTAGCAAAATCCTGCTGACAGGTTCACTTTTGGTGCAAAGTGTAGAAATAACTGTTACTTTCTGTAATTGTGTTTATATACAGCATCAGACTTTCAATTCTTTAATTTTCTTGGCGCTATGAGACCAATGATAAAGGGAACCTGTCACCATGTTTGTCCGATAAGAGATACGGCCATCACCTTTCAGAGCTTATATACAGCATTCTATAATGCTGTATATCTGCCCCCAACCCAACCTGCAAGAGAAGAAAAATAACTTTTGTTATACTCACCTGGAGGGTAATGTCACTAATGGTAATGGTAATGGAGAGTAATGTCACTAGTCTTCGTTTCGGCCCAACACTTGGCCTTCCTCAGTTACAGACTGTAGTGATGAAGAAATACGTGGTCTGAACTGGTCAAAAAAGTTATGACACGTATATACGTAACGTAAATATACGTTTTTCCGCCTACTACGGTTGTACCATACATTTCATCCTACAAAAAGCAGATACGTGTCATAACCTTTTTGACCAGTTCACACCACGTATTTCTTCATCACTGCAGTCTGTAACTGAGGAAGGCCAAGTGTTGGGCCGAAACGTTTCCTGATTACTACCATGACTGCATTAAACCACCAAGATATTTTCACTATAAGTTGAGTGCCAAGTGTATTTTCTCTCATTGGTCTTGTTCCGGCGCCACTCATCTTCTTACGGTTGCCGTCCTCCTTCTTGCTTCCTGAGGATGACTCATCCCTATATCATCCACACAGTCATCATTGTGTTCCTGCCCAGGCATACTTCTCTGCACTGATGAGGGCACAACAAAGTACTGCAGTGCGCAGGCGCTGGGAAAGGTCAGAGACCCCCGGCACATGTGCACTGCAGGACTTTGCTCTGCCCTCAACAGGGCAGAAGAGAACGTGATGTGATGCATAGAAATGTATCCATTATTTCTGAATTATAGGCCAAAACTATAACGTGATTTATATATTGAACTGATTGTAAACTGTGCTCAATGCTAGACTCTACTATTGGTCCCATTAATTCTCATATTAATGTGTCGTAATAAAGAAATCAGATATTCTCAGAGAAAGGATTGGAGTAGCAGTGGTTGTCTTGTATCTTTCATCATTTTATAAAATTTTGTTATTTTTAACCTTATTTTTATTTCACATTAGAGGTACTTTCACGCTAGCGTTTTTTGCAATACGTCGCAATGCGTCGTTTTGGCGAAAAAACGCATCCTGCAAAGTTGTCTGCAGGATGCGTTTTTTCCCCATTGACTAACATTAGCGATGCATTGCGACGCATTGACACACGTCGCAACCGTCATGTGACGGTTGCGTCGTGTTGTGGCTGACCGTCGGCAGCAAAAAAATGTTGCTTGCAGCGTTTTTTGCTACGTAGAGAACGTCTTTTCCGACCGCAATTGCGCGGCCGGAACTCCGCCCCCTCCTCCCCGCACCTCACAATGGGGAAGCGGATGCGCTGAAAATCACTGACGCACTGCGAAGGGCCGAGTACGACGCTAGTGTGAAAGTAGCCTTAACTGTAGATGTGAACTAGATATAGTACAGTAAGGAAAGGCTGTGTCTAACGTAATATTTAGGGACTTATTGCTGAGTGGCTGGGCTTGTGTCAGTGTTATCTTTGGGCTGTGCTGTGTGATCTGATACATTTAGCTGCTGCCCTCTTTGTCACCTCTCACGTAGGGGGTATGAGGAAGCTATACAGGCGAAACATGCGTTGGGGCCGGAAACAGGCACTTCATGAAGTTAGACTATATCAGAATGCTAGTATTCTAGCATTATTTAATATTACAACATCAGTGGCACTTGTATATTATGTGGTCCCCTTTGGGAATACCTTTGATTTGATATAATATACCTGGAATTTGCAGTAAATTATGATATTGCTGTATTAGCTTGATATACTTGCATGCTGTATATACATAATACATTTGTAGTGAATACAATGGGGATGACAATATAAATGGGATCTTCTTGTTTAGGTATGTGCATAGAAGTACGTTAAACATTTGGTGCAAAAATTTCTGCACCATTTTGCATCTCTTGGCAGGAAAAAACGTCCCGGCAAAAACACACGTTTTTGTTATGTTTTTTACTTGCATTCTTGGTGCAGATTTTTCACAACTCACTAGTACAGGGTGAAATCTGCAGCAAAACTGCTAAAAGAATTGACATGCTACAGAATGAAATCTGCACCAAGCCTGCAAGTCACAAATAAGCAACATGTTCACGAGACTTCAGGATTCTCATTAATTTTGCCGGCATCTGGATACCCTTTAGGCTTTGTGACAAATCTGCACTGGAAAAACGCAACGTGCGCACACAGCCTTAAATTTCTGATGTCACCTTTTCTTGCGGTTTCATCTTGAATTAACTGTTTCAATGCTTTGTGACTCTGCTTTTAATTATCTGTGAATAAAATATATGCATTTTATGTAACTTTATGACTCCCTTTTCTGTTTTTGAGCTTTCTGTGCAGAGTGTGTACAAATGATACGTAGAGAGTATACAGGAGGAAAAGCTCCTGGCGTATATACAGTATATATCCATAGGACTCCACAGAGAACAAAAGGCAATTGGGGTTCCTGCTACTCTTCTAAAATACAATCGCAGGCAGCCTACCATTAATTAACCTGTCAGTTACCATTCAGGGGTTTAGTTCAGTTCTTACAATTATGTTTACAGGCAGCAAATGTGTTCCAAAAATGTCTGCATGGATTTCAGAAAGTCCAATGAATATTGATGGGACATTTGCAAAAATTTCTGCAACAAATGTAACATATGTAAACATAGAAAGCTTTTTGGAACTGTGATATCTATGCACTCTTGAACTCTATAGCGCCACCTGTTGGAAGTAGCAATCCTACAAGGCTCTGGACTGAGGTCTAGGGGGTAAGGTTTCTCCTTGTGGAGAGTGACATACCAGCTCTGGCTTGCCTCACTCTCCATAAGGAGAAGCCTTACCCCTTAGACCCCAGTCCAGAGCCTCTCACCTAGCCAAATCAGTTCTCATGCTTCGCACTGACGAGGGCCAACAGCCCGAAACACCGCGTCTGCGAATTGAGATGCTGATTTGGCTTTTATCCTAAGTCATATTGCACGACTCGTTAAAGGTTGGTTGTGACTTGTAGGATCGCTACTTCCAACAGGTGGCGCTATAGAGTTCAAGTCCTCTTTTTCTCTGAAGAGGCAATTTGCATATTAAATTTCCCAGAGGAGCATTGCACGGCGAATAAGCCTCCTCACCTTGACAAGCCAAAGCTGGTATGTCACTCTCCATAAGGAGAAACGTTACCCCTTAGACCTCTGGAACTGTGATAAAATTTACAACTTGGTAGATATATAAATTGAGAAGTTTTTTATGTAGACATACTTTTCATATCATGAGTGGAGCTTTTTATTCACTGGCTGTTTTTTTTTTTTATACACTACAGAATTCTTCCTGTTTCGCAAATATTTTCATTAAAATGAGGGGAAAATGTATAATCAGATCATCAATAATCCAGATTGGATGATATTTCCTGAAATCCAGCATTTGTAGCCAATGTAAACAGGAAATTCTTTGTTTTTGCAATGGATGAATCAGCTTTGAATATCAGAACATTTCTTTACTGAAAGCAACATGGGAGCAGAAATGGTAGATGCATTTCTGTGTATATGGCCCTGAAAGGAATACTGAAGGTCAGGAGTGGACAAAGACAGGAGTGGACAAAGACAGAAGAGGGTCCTTGTGCGAGAACAGTAATGAGCCTTTTGCAGTCCAATAGCTACCCATAATACAATGCCCAAATCAACTGGAGTTAGAGGTGGAAATGGGCCCCCTTACCTAAGGGCCCCTGTGTGGCTGCGCAAGGTGCACAAATGATATGTCTGTCCCGGCTGCAGGTATACTGCATGAAATCTTCTATACGATTTCTTCCGCTACCACAGTCATCAAGTAAATTCCAAACAATCTAATAAGGAGGACAACTTTTATTATATGTGTAGGAGAATTATCCGGCAGTGCAGTAATACCAGTAATCTCTTATTATAAAGCAGGTAACAATTACTAATGACTCACTAGTCTTTTCTTATGTGTGGCTGTTGTATATATATTTATACAGTGCATTACATATAGGTGAGTGAGCACTAAGGGGCACACCACAAGGTGTGAAGGTCTATGACCCATAAACCTTCCCTATAATCCCCTCCTGGTTATAAACCATCCCTATAATCCCCTCCTGGTTATACCAGATAATGTTTTGTTTTACAAGGTATTGCCGGGGGTTGTACATTTAGATATTTCTAATGAGTTTATGCTTTTCTCTGCTTCATAGGTTGCTGAGACTCTCATACTGCTTTAAGATTAGTCTTTCACAGCAATTATCTACCAGACATAGCCGGTTTCCTTCACGGATCCAGTTCGATCATCTATTAGTAATAGTATAAACTACTTATGTATCTGCACATGGTGTAAACAATTCCCTTGTTGACATGCGTAGAGGCTGTCCATGTGCTTGTATTATTATCTGTGATGAGTATATCTCCTGGCATCCTTAGGAAACGTGCCTTAGTAATTGTATCTGTACAGTCAAATAGATGCTTGTTAACCTTCTGTACTCACGTTTGATTCTGACAGTTAATTATCTACTGTAAACTTGGGCACAGTAACCGCAATTAACACTACGAGAAATCTTGAGGGCAGTAGAACTATTCATTAGACTGCTAAAAAGTAGTCATTTGTGATGGCTAGCTGACACATTGCCTAGAAGGTGATGACTCCTGAACTCAGCTCCATGGAGAAACTGGTGTAGTCACCTGTCTGTCTGCAAAACAAGTAGTGGAAATTCCAAAACCTGCAGGAAGAATGTGTCGGGCTGGACAGTGATTGATTTGTTCCGAATGTTAGTTGTGTAAAAATCTAAGCAATTAGCAGGAAACAAAAAGGATCATGAGGCATCTTTTATTTTTCTATCCCAAAAAGCAGGTTTTGCTGGCTCCAGTCCATGTTGCAATGCTAGTAGTTTTTATGGTTAGAATTTCCATTTCAAATATGTTTTCCTTTCTGTTCTCAGTCACTTTACATTCAACACAGAATTCCTTTTTTTCAATTTCTACTTAACTAGTACAATAATCAGTATAGTAGAATTCAATACAGCAAGGTATCAAGACACGCTTAATAACACTGGGGGACAGTCTTCCTAAGGGTATGTTCACATAATGGGCCCAATCATCAAGAGCGGCATTGGTCACGTCTGTCTTGAGGGGGCATGCTGGAGTCAGACGCTCCTGATCACCTCTGTGTGCACCTTGCCACAAATCCTACTCCAGCCCCTGCTGGAGCCCCCATCCCAGTATCGCCCGTTTCAGCAAAGCTGGGGGAAACTGATGTGAAGATGACAGAAGTCACAAAATGTAGGCATAGCTCCGAGTTGTACCTAAATTTTGCAACTTTGAGAAGCTTTTGCGCCAGAATTCTGGCATAACAGCTGTGATGCATTGCATCCAAAGTCGTTTAGATGCCGCATACCAGCATCATGTTTGTAGTGAACGATGCTTCAAGAAAATGGCAGCGGTGTTTTTCCTGGAGTCTCTTTTCTGATATCATCTTTTACGGAAGCTGTACTGCTGGTGTTTTTTTTGTATTACTTATAAAGTCATGGCCAAAAGTGTTGGCACCCTTGACATTGGTCCGGAAAAAAAGTATTTCTTCCAGAAAATTATCGCAAATACACATGTTTTGATATACACGTTTATTTCCTTTGTGTGTATCAGAAAAACACAAAAAAAGACAGAGACGAAAAGGCAAATTGGACATAATGTCACACAAAATCTCAGAAATGGGTAACGAACATAATTGTTAGCACCTTTTCAAAATTGTGGGTAAACAACTTTTTTTTCAAGCATGTGATGCTCATTCAAGCTCACCTGTGGCAAGTAACAGATGTGGGCCTCTGAAGAAGCTGGGCGAAATGGGCGTCGGGGCAGAGGGACACAGCTTGATATCCACACTACTCATTAACAGTATAATTAGCAGGTAAACACCTTTCCTTGATCTTAACAGCTTCACTTACTTAGTTCGCAGTGCAAAAGAACTTTATAGAATACATACTTACTGTCCATAACTTGTCCCTGATTTTGATAGTGTGATTTGTCTAGCCAGCAGCACAATGTCAATTTATATACTTTATGCCTACTGTTAGTGACCATAAGCCACATGCAACCAAAGGGGAACGGAACTTCATCAGCAGATAGGCTTTATCATTACAGCCCCTCCAGTATTTTATACCAGGTGGAAGGGTGTAAAGGATACACCAAGTAATCTCCATGTAATTGTGATCACTACCATGTGTCCATTTAAATACTTTTTTTAGAGAGATTAAAATGTTGTTCACCATTCACAATTTATAATTCCCTTTCTTTTGTATATAATGTGCTCCACATATATTATGGTCACAAACAGTATGTAGGTAACCTGGGGTCCTTACCACATGCTTTACCCCAGTATGTGATTTCCATTTAGAGAAAAAACATCGTTTTTTTGCCATAGTATCAGCTAAAATCTCTATTTAAGCCTTTAACCGCAGTTATATAGATTTATATACAGTAGCATCTGTGCATACAGATTATAAGAACCTGTGTCCCTCATGTGTCAGCACCTTTTTGATTTTTTAATAGTTTTTTTAAAAATTGTCTAATAAAAAATGTACTTTTATAGTATTTTGGTTTTCACTTCTCTTTACTGGATAAAATATGTGAACCTGGAATAGGGTTATATTGTATTTGGTTGGAAGTGTCCACCCCTTACTGGGTTACTGTACTGACTGCTTGTGATAAAATGTTTGTACAAATGTACATGAACGGCATTCTGGTATTCTAGGTTTATGTAAAGGAACAATGCTTGAGAAAAGATAAAATACTGAACCACAATCATTTTATTGTTATATTGCGTGACCTATAGTCACAATTCATTAGAGATCTTACATATGGAATACATTTTCATATTAGACTTGGATTGAACGCAAACAGTCATCATCGTGTGATTGCCTGATACCCAGCACCCACAGGAATTCACATGACACTTTCATGCAGGGGGGAGACTAGTCCTTCTACTGCTTGAGGCGCCAACTAGACAGAGATCTTCTCTTATTGTAAGATACGTAACAACATGGCAAGACGAGATGACTGGAGAACAGAGATGAAAAAGTCACAAGCCCACTGGTGGGCTAAAGTCTGAAAAAACACCTCGCAACACAGAACAGATATCCTCATTTACCCTTCTGATCCCGGGGTACAGAAAAACCATATAAAGTAGAAGATTTCTTCAGAATGGATTAATATTAGGTGTTTTTATAAACTTAATGGGGATGTGGGACCGATAACGTTATTAGCAAATTGGAATATATGTACAGTACCTTCAATGTATGATTGGTATGGTCCAAACACCGCAATACCAACGAATGAAGATTACGAGTATGAAGAGCCAAAGTATGCCAGATACTGTAACGGAGTCTCCTTATTCTCATTAACGACAATGGTCCCAGTAACGCCTGACTAATAACACCTATTCATTATAAGATCAGGCTGGGATGAATTATCTATTTTTTATTCTTGATACTGTGGGCAAGCTTTTAGTCTGGACTCACATATGACGCTTAGGATGTAATTTCTTGTGATGGATCCATTAGGTAGGAGAACTATATATCCTTCCTTTATATTTTCCATTCCTTTTAAATACCCATCTGCTTTTGGCTTTAAAAAAATTGCACCAAAAACTGCATGTGTGAATTTAGCCTTACAGAGAGAAAAAATGTTACTTGCGCTCACCGCAACACAAAAACCATAGCTTGTATCACAATAATGTGCACAGATATGAATGAACAGATCTTACATTCAGTGTACCTAATTAATGCATTAGTGTACATACCAATCATGTGGAAACAATATAATCTGCAAAAGGGAAGTTAAAGTGAAAAGAGAGTGTTACCTATGGACAGGAGTGTTACATTTGACCAAGAAAGTAAGGGCAGACAGAGTGCACCTGGACACGAGTTTCACATTTAGCTTCCTCAGGGGGAGTATAATATCTCAATAGATGTATGTCCAAGAATCACAAACTGATAGTATATCCTGTTATCATAGCATGTCGCAAATTAGGAGGCCCTGAACAGATAGTTAAGTTGAAGGAAGAAGATTCAATATAAGTTTTAATTTATTCACCTAATCAGCGGCTCATTCTACACTTAATAGTCCAGCTTGGTTATACAGTACTCATTAGCTATGTTTACTTAGACTATGATGATGTCACTGACACTAGATTGCTCACTAGATTCCTAATCTCAGAATGAAGAGAAGTTTAAAGGGATTGTCCTGCACTGCACACTCCCGCATCAGGAAGTAAGTGGCACTGAAGGTGCCGTATCTACGCATTCCTTCCCGGACATGTGCATAACCTCCACATATTGTGTGCCCAGCCTATTCAATACCCAATGCAGGCAGGGCTGGGAGCAGCAGGGCATGTGCCCACCATGCCAGGGTTGGAATATCAGATATTATGGGTGGTTTGAGCCTGAGGTTACATACAATGGCAACCAGTCGTCCGGTCCCTGCAGCTGAAAAACACCCCTGTAGCATGATGCTGCCACCACGTTTCACTGTTGGGATTGTATTGGGCAGTACCTGGTTTTCTCCACACATACCACTTAGAATTATCACCAAAAAGGTCTATCTTCGTCTCATCAGACCAGAGAATCTTATTTATTACAGTCTGGGAGTCCTTCATGTGTTTTTTTAGCAAACTCTATGCAGGCTTTCATAAAGGGCTGCAGTGATAGTTGACTTTGTGGAACTTTCTCCCATCTCCCTACTGCATCTCTGGAGCTAACCACAGTGATCTTTGGGTTCTTCTTTACCTTTCTCACCAAGGCTCTTCTCCCACGATTGCTCAGTTTGGCTGGATGGCCAGGTCTAGGAAGACTTCTGGTGGTCCCAAACTTCACCAATTTAAGGATTATAGAGGCCACTGTTCTCTTACGAACCTTGAGTACTGCAGAAATTCTGATCTAACCTTGGCCAGATCTGTGCCTTGCCACATTTCTGTCTCTGAACCCCTTGGCCAGTTCCTTTGACCTCATGATTCTCATTTGGTCTGACATGCACTGTGAGCTGTGAGGAACCATCTGAAGGAGGATCACAAGGAAATGGACAGCATGTGACTTACATATGAGTGTCTGAGCAAAGGGTCTGAATACTTATGACCATGTGATATTTCAGTTTTTCTTTTTTAATAATTTTTCAAAAATTTCTACATTTCTGTTTTTTGTCAGTCAAGATGGGGTCCAGAGTGTAAATTAATGTGAAAAAAATGAACTTTTTTTTAATTTACCAATGGCTGCAATGAAACAAAGAGTGAAAAATTTAAAGGGGTCTGAATACTTTCCGTACCCACTGTAATAAGACCAATACTATTAAAAACCCATGATAATTTTGGGCCATTTAAAGAATTTGGATTGCGTCCAACCCCCAGGCTTCATGTCATGCCACGGAGTGTGCCTATATACAAGTATATGTATATGTAAAGCTACTCACATGTCCATTTACCTTTTTTTTGCTTGTCTGATCAACAAACAAAACAGCTACACAGAAATAGTGTCACGCGCATTCCTGGTTCAGATGGAAAGATGGGGGCCCCAATGATATACCTGGGCCCTGTCTGATCTCCCTTTGATGTGTTTTACTATACAGACCTCATATATATAGTTGGTTTGACACAGGTGTACACAGGATCTTCAAAAGATGAACGGACATGTGTACAGAGCCTAAATATGCCCATGCATATGAATGTGTATACTTATGAATGAAACTCAGACTGGATTCACACATTTTCAAGTGTAATGAAGTATAAAGGCTGAGTCACACATAACGATATCGTTAACGATATCGTTGCAACGTCACGCTTTTGGTGACGTAGCAACGATCCCGCTAACGATCTCGTTATGTGTGACTGCGACCAACGATCAGGCCCCTGCTGGGAGATCGTTGGTCGTTGGGGAATGATCAGGACCATTTTTTGGACGCTGATCATCCGCTGTCATGGCTGGATCGGCGTGTGTGACGCCGATCCAGCGATGTGTTCACTTGTAACCAGGGTAAATATCGGGTTACTAAGTGCAGGGCCGCGCTTAGTAACCCGATATTTACCCTGGTTACCATTGTAAAAGTTAAAAAAAAAACAGTACATACTCACATTCTGATGTCTGTCACGTCCCCCAACGTCCACAGGGTTAAAACTGCTTTCGGCAGTTACTAAGGGGTTACTAAGCGCGGCCCTGCACTTAGTAACCCAATGTTTACCCTGGTTACCCGGGTGCTGCAGGGGGACTTCGGCATCGTTGAAGACAGTTTCAACAATGCCGAAGTCGTTCCCCTGATCGTTGGTCGCTGGAGAGAGCTGTCTGTGTGACAGCTCCCCAGCGACCACACAACGACTTACCAACGATCACGGCCAGGTCGTATCGCTGGTCGTGATCGTTGGTAAGTCGTTTAGTGTAACGGTACCTTAAGTAAAAATGGGACACAATTGTATGCTAATTGTATGTTGTTTTCAATTTGTTTTTGTTTACAATGAGAATGAATCCAATTATCTTATGATAAAAACAAGAGTAGATTGGATATGCCTTCATTAAATGGGTATTCGCATGAACAGAGTACATTGTAATCAACAGATCTTTGAATAATAATTTCCACAATAGGATATAAAAAAAACGTGCAGGAACATGGTCTGATCTTACCACAGCTCCTGGGCAGGGGAGGAAGCAAAAGAGTGTAGTTCATATAGTAGTTACATTAGAGGAAGTGAACAACGCATCAGGTGAAGGCTAAAAAGCTGAATCGCGTTGTGTTCATGTCTTGTAATGTTTTATCTATTCTCTAGCAATTCTTGTTACCTTTTTTTAAGAAATTACAGATTCAGTGCACCCTCACCTCTGGTTCCTCATTTCTTCGAGTGGAAGCGCCTCGTAGCTTGGTTGAATTTCTCTGATCCTGCTGTAAAACACTCATATCTCACTGCATGTTAAATGTGACAGGCTGACTTTATGGCTAAACACCTTTACACAGTATAACTAGACCAACGTGCTACCCAGTAGGACTCATGTTTTCTAGCCCTGTGAAACACATGTATTATATATGACACTGTATACCGAGGATCACTAATCAGCACCATGCTGTGCCCCCCGTGTCCTAAGAGAGATTATGGGTCACGGATCTCTTGCCAATCCTTGTACAGTTAGGAGTTAAGGTACCGTCACACTAAGCGACGCTGCAGCGATAGCGACGATGACGATCACTGCAGCGTCGCTGTTTGGTCGCTGGAGAGCTGTCACACAGACCGCTCTCCAGCGACCAACGATGCCGAAGTCCCCGGGTAACCAGGGTAAACATCGGGTTACTAAGCGCAGGGCCACGCTTAGTAACCCGATGTTTACCCTGGTTACCAGTGTAAAATGTAAAAAAACAAACAGTACATACTCACCTTCGTGTCCCCCGGCGTCCGCTTCCTGCACTGACTGAGCGCCGGCCCTAACAGCAGAGCGGTGACGTCACCGCTGTGCTGTGCTTTCACTTTGCGGCCGGACGGAGCTCACAGTCAGTGCAGGAAGCGGACGGCGAGGGACGTGTGACAGACATCAGAGGGTGAGTATGTACTGTTTGTTTTTTTACATTTTACACTGGTAACCAGGGTAAACATCGGGTTACTAAGCGCGGCCCTGCGCTTAGTAACCCGATATTTACCCTGGTTACCATTGTAAAACATCGCTGGCATCGTTGCTTTTGCTGTCAAACACAACGATACACGGCGATCTGACGACCAAATAAAGTTCTGAACTTTAATCAACGACCAGCGATATCACAGCAGGATCCTGATCGCTGCTGCGTGTCAAACACAACGATATCGCTAGCCAGGACGCTGCAACGTCACGGATCGCTAGCGATATCGTTTAGTGTGACGGTACCTTTACACGTGAGCTGCAGATTTCTCTCATTTCATTTGACAGATACGGTTACAGGAACTTGTGCTTTATACAGGAAAGTAACCCCACCACAAAAACATGTGTGGAATAACAGGGGCTTTTTCTGGGGACAACCTTAATTTGGGAAGTTTTTTTTTTTGCAGAAAAGTAACTTCTCCATAGCTCAGCAATAAAAATATAACACAATAGGCTACTTTCACACTAGCGTCGTACGACGCACGTCGCAATGCGACGTGACGACGTACCGACGCATACTGTGCCAAAAAAAACACAACGGGGGCAGCGGATGCAGTTTTTCAACATGATGTCCGGGGAGGCGGGGGCAGAGTTCCGGCTGCGCATGCACGGTCGGAATAGGCAGACACGACGCACCAAAAAACGTTACATGTAACTTTTTTTGTGCCGACGGTCCGACGCAACACGACGCATTCGTCGCACAACAGATGCAACGTGTGGCAATCCGCCGCAATGCGTCGTTATCGTTAATGCAAGTCTATGGAGAAAAAACGCATCCTGCAAGCAATTTTGCAGGATGCGTTTTTTTTCCAAAACGACGCATTGCGACATGCGTCGTACGACGCTAGTGTGAAAGAGGCCATAGTTGTACACTTACCCGCTGGACCAGACCTGCTCCTCTGAGATCATCGTATTTGTCACATGACCGCTGCAGTCGATCAGTGACTGTTGATTGGCCTCAGTAGTCCAAGGACATTATGTGCCAGGTGACACATCACCAACATTGGTGAAACTGTAAGAATAAAGGTTCTAATTTCTTGTTGCAGTGCTGAATTAACAATGCGATGTCCAGTGGTGGACAACAGCTTTAGAAATCTTACTTCTATTCCTCAACCATTTGTGATGTGTCAGAGCATGGCTTCTCAATCTTTTTTTTCTAGAGTCTCACCAAGAAGAACATGGGGATGTGTACAGTTCCAAATGTCAAGTATTTAACTCATTTAAAAACTAAAAGCCGCCATACACAACAATATTGGCAGAAGCCATCTATTAATGTAACAAATGTTTTCAGGGGCGATAAGATCACACAGTAGCTAGTTGACAAATATCTAAGGTATATGTGCACACTACGGCCTAATTCACAAGTGTCAGGGATTTTTTTTTCCACTTAATTTCTCCATTGTCTGAGTCCACGCGTGTCAGACTGCTCTCAGATGATATCAGAGTCAAGTTCGATGTTTCACAAGCATCCAAAGACTTGTATAGGTGGGGGTCATCCAAATTCCGAAGTCTTTCGCAGCATGTTGCGATTTTTTTCCATTTCTAATCAGCCGGACAAAAAAAAAGAGGATGAGCCTCAAAGTATAACATCAGTCTGAGTGCTATCTGATAAAACATTGGATAGTACTCATCCGATGTATATACTCATGCGAGTGAGCGGTTGCGCGGCAACTCTGAAGCTAGCAAAACACAACTACTTGCATGAGCTCCTTGTCTGGGAGACAGGCCACTTTGAGGTGGGCAGTAACCTAGGCAACTAAGCAGTAAATTCTCAAAATATAAATTCCACCATTCTCCCGAATGAAGAGAAATTTTAATAAGAAGAGTGCAAAGTTCTCTGTTTTTATACACACTTTGGCTCACATTAATCAATAATTAACCCCTTTACCCCCAAGGGTGGTCAGGGCCATATTTAGGCAAAGAGGGGCCCTAGACAACAGTTTAAAATGGGGCCCCAAATGCTAACATATTGCACATAACACAGAGGCATTTCTGCTGTATTTACGTGCGCTGTGTTCAGGCCGCTAAACGAGCGTGATCGACAATATTGAAGTTGTTCCCGCCTCTTTACACCAACTGAAAAAGAATGATGGGAACAGAACAATCACTAGTAGATCAATCTGTCCCCATACAATATCATGTTATCAGCAGCACATCTACAGTTTACACAGGCGATGTGCTGCTGAGAACAAGGATTTTTGTTCCTGCATAAACAATCCAATCACTCGATGAATATGCAGCATTTTGCTAGTTTGGTATAATACACCCCATAGTCCTCCATATAATATAATGTGCACCACAGCCCTCCATATTGTAAAATGCACACCCCATAGTCCTCCATATAGTGTTATACACTCCCTATAGTCTTCCAAAAATTATAATATACACTCCTCAGTCCTCCATATAGTATAATACACTCCTCATAGTCCTCCATATAGTATAATACACTACTCAGTACTCCATATAGTGTAATAATTACTCAGTCCTCCATATAGTAAAATACACTCCTCATAGTGCTCCTTGTGGTATAATGCATCACCATAGTCATCCATGTAGTGTACTATGGGAAGTGAATTATAATGCCATGCACCCCATAGTTCTTCATATAGTATAATGTATTCCCCATAGTCCTCGATACAGTATAATGCAGCCCATATACACCATGTTCCAAATTATTATGCAAACAACATTTTTCTCGGATTTTCCTAAATGGTCGGTGCAAATGACAGTCAGTCTAATAAATGTCATCACCCATTAGAGTATACATCGAATTTTATTGAAGAAACCTCCCAATGATAACAGTATAATCTCCAAAATGAATAAAAACTCAAATGCACTGTTCCACATTATTAGGCACAGTAGAATTTCTAAACATTTGATGTTTTAAAGAACTGAAAATGCGCATTTGTGGAACTTGTAGCACTAGGAGCTATTTAACTCCAAAACATCCTAACAGGCCACGTTACATGTTAACATAGGACCCCTTCTTTGATATCACCTTCACAATTCTTGCATCCATTGAACTTGTGAGTTTTTGGAGAGTTTTTGCTTGTACCTTTTTGCATGAAGTCAGAATAGCCTCCCAGAGCTGCTGTTTTGATGTGAACTGTCTCCCACCCTCATAGATCTTTTGCTTGATGATAATCCAAAGGTTCTCTATAGGGTTGAGGTCAGGCGAAGATGGTGGCCACACCATGAATTTATCTCCTTTTATGCCCATAGCAGCCAATGACTCAGAGGTTTTCTTTGTAGCATGAGATGGTGCACTGTCATGCATGAAGATGATTTTGCTCCTTAGGGCACGTTCCTGCTTTTTATACAATGGAAGAAAGTTGTCAGGCAGAAACTCTATATACTTTGCAGATGTCATTTTCACACCTTCGGGAACCTTAAAGGGCCCTACCAGCTGTTTCCCCATGACTTCGGCCCAAAACATGACTCCTCCACCTCCTTGCTGACGTTGCAGCCTTGTTGCGAAATGGTGGCCATCCACCAACCATCCACTACTCCATCCATCTGGACAATCCAAGGTTGCTCGACACTCATCAGTAAACAAGACTGTTTGAAAATTAGTCTTCATGTATGTCTGGGCCCAACGCAACTGTTTCTGCTTGTGAACACTGTTTAGGGGTGGCCGAATAGTAGGTTTATGCACCACAGCAAGCCTTTGAAGGATCCTACACCTTGAGGTTCTAAGGACTCCAGAGGTACCAGCAGCTTCAAATAACTGTTTTCTGCTTTGTAATGGTATTTTGGCAGCTGCTCTCTTAATCCAATGAATTTGTCTGGCAGAAACCTTCCTCATTATGCCTTTATTTGCATGAACTCTGTCTGTGCTCTGTTTCAGTCACGAATCTCTTCACAGTATGATGATCACTCTTAAGTTTTCGTGAAATATCTAATGTTTTCATACCTTGTCCAAGGCATTGCACTATTTAATGCTTTTCAGCAGCAGAGAGATCCTTTTTATTTCCCATATTGCTTGAAACCAGTGGCCTGCTTAATAATGTGGAACATCATTTTTAAGTAGTTTTCCTTTAATTAGAATCACCTGGAAAACTAAAAATCACGTGTTTAAGATTGATTTCAGTGATCCATTGAGCCCTGAGACACAATACCATCCACGAGTTTATTTGAAAAACAAAACAATTAAATCTTTATGACACTGAAATCCAATTTGCATAATAATTTGGAACATGGTGTAAAGTATAATGCAGCTACCCCATAGAGCATAATGCAGCCACCCCACAAAGTATAATGCAGCCACTCCACTAAATATAATGTAGCCCCCTCAGAGTATAATGCAGCCCCACCATACAATATAAAGTAACCCCCCATAGAATACAATGCAGCCCCCTTCATATAGTAAATGCAGCCCCTCCATAGAATATATAGTAGCCCCACACAGAATATAATGCAGCCCCTCCAGAGAATATGAAGCCTCCTTACATAGTATAATGTAGCCCCTCCATAGAATACAATGTAGCCCTCCTCACATAGTATAATGCAGCCCCCCATAGAATATAATGTAGCCCCGAGTATTATGAAGCCTCCCAAACAATATAATCTAGCCACCCCATAAATATAATGCAGCCCCCCATAGAATACAATGTAGCCTCCTCAGAGTATGATGCAATCATCCCTCATATAATATAATTCAGACCCCCATAGAATATAATGTAGCCCCCATAGAATATAATACAGCCCACCTCCCCAAAGAATATAATGTAGCCTCATCAAAGAGTATGATGCAATCCTATCTCATAGAATATAATACAGTCCCCCCCATAGAATATAATTCTGCCCACCTCCCCATGGAATATAATGTAGCCCCATCAAAGAGTATGATGCAATCCTCCCGCATAGAATATAACACAGCCCCCCATAGAATATAATGCAGCCTCCCACAGAATACAATGTCTCTCCTCCATCATTGCTTTGAACTGTACCTGTGTCATAGATGCCAGTATAGTTCAATGCGGCGGAGGGAGTTGGCGCAAGCGGAAAGTGGGCCCCCCTGACCCACGGGCCCCATAGCGGCTGCGTGATGTGCCACTATTAGCGGCACACCACTGGTTGGGGGCCCTTGGGGAAGCGGGGGCCCTAGGCAGCTGTCTGGCCTGCTGCTAACCCCGGCCCTAAGGGTGGTTTGCATGTTAATGACCGGGACAATTTTTACAATTCTGACCACTGACCCTTTATGAGGTAGTAACTCTGGAACGCTTCATGGATCCCGGTGATTCTGACATTGTTTTCTCGTGACATATTGTACTTCATGATAGTGGTAAAATTTCTTTGATATTACTTGCATTTATTTGTGAAAAAATTGGAAACTTGGCGATAATTTTGCAATTTTCCAACTTTGAATTTTTATGCCCTTAAATCACAGGGATATGTCACACAAAATACTTAATAAGTAACATTTTCCACATGTCTACTTTACATCAGCACAATTTTGGAAGCAATTTTTTTTTTTGTTAGGGAGTTATAAGAGTTAAAAGTTAAACAGCGATTTCTCATTTTTACAACACCATTTTTTTTTGGGGGGGGGGATCACATCACATTTGAAGTCACTTTGAGGGGTCTATATGATAGAAAATATCCTAAAGTGACACCAATCTAAAAACTGCACCCTCAAAGTGCGCAACATCACATCCAAGAAGTTTATTAACCCTTCAGGTGTTTCACAGGAATTTTTGGAATGTTTAAAAAAAACAACTTTTTTTTCACAAAAAATGTACTTCAGATCCAATTTTTTTTTATTTTCCAAGGGTAGCAGGAGAAATTGGACACCAAAAGTTGTTGTACAATTTGTCCTGAGTACGCTGATACCCCATATATGCAGGTAAACTACTGTTTGGGCGCATGGCAGAGCTCAGAAGGGAAGGAGCGCCATCTGACTTTTTCAATGCAAAATTAGCTGGAATTGAGATCAGACACCATGTCACGTTTAGAGAGCCCCTGATGTGCCGAAACAGTGGAAACCCCCCACAAGTAACACTATTTTGGAAAGTAGACCCCTTAAGGAACTTATCTAATGTGTGGTGAGCACTTTGAACCTCCAAGTGCTTCACAGAAGTTTACAATTTAGAACCGTACAAAATAAAAAAAATATTTTTCTTTTTTCAGAAAAATGATCTTTTCACCCCCAATTTTTTATTTTACCAAGGGTAACAAGAGAAATTGGACACCATAAGTTGTTGTGCAATTTGTCCGGAGTACGCTGATACCCCATATGTGGGAGTAAACCACTGTTTGGGTGCATGACAGAGCTCAGAAGGGAAGGAGCTTCGTTTTACTTTTTCAACGCAAAATTGGCTGGAATTGAGATCGGACACCAAGTCGCGTTTGGAGAGCGCCCGATGTGCCTAAACAGTGGAAATCCCCAAATTCTAACTCCAACCCTAACCCCAACACACCCCTAATCCCAACCCTAACCCACCCCTAATCCCAACCGTAATCCAAACCCTAACCCTCATGGGAAAATGGAAATATATACTTTTTTTTGCAGTCGCCATTATACCGTTAACGGTGATCGCAACAACGGGGTTGGTAAAAACCCACCCGAATCATTTTCTCTGGAGTCTTGGCTACCCCAGGCAGCCGAGAACCCAAAAAATTTCTGACGCTGGGGGGTGCTATAACCTTAAACCACAGCGCTGCTTTTTAACGGCGCTGAGGTTTAAGTACCCTTAACTCCCGTTAAAAAGCGTATTGGCGGTCGTTAAGGGTTTAAATGTAACTCATCATTCTCCCCTGCTCACGTCGATCGCTGGCAGAGCAGGGGAGAATGATGAGAGCCATGTTCAGCACCCGGCGCTGGGGACAGCACTTACTGCAACACTTCTTCCCTGGCGCCCGCCCTTGTGGTACTGTTGCTGCACTTGCATGCCACACATGTGCCGCAAGTATTACACACACGGATATTGACATCTCCTGTAACAGAAATATCAGGACGTGTGAAAGAGGCCTTATAGAGAGTTTTTATGTTTGGCTGCTGTTACACACTAAAAGACGGTTTTTATTGCAAAAAAAAAAAAAAAAAAAAATAGTTTTTGCATCACCATATTTTGAGAGCTATAATTTTTTTCCATATTTCGGCCAACAGTCATGTGAGGTCTCATTTTTTGCGAGACGAGTTGACGTTTTTATTGGTGCCTTTTTCGGGCACATGACTTTTTTGATCGCTCTCTATTCCGATTTTTGGGAGGCAGAGTGAACAAAAACCAGCAATTCATGAATTTTTTTGGGGGGGGCGCGTTTATACCGTTCCATGTGTGGTTCTTCGGGTCTTTACGATGACAGCGATATCTCATTTATTTTTTTATGTTTTGGCGCTTTTATACAATAAAAACTATTTTATAGAAAAAAAATTCTTGTTTTTGCATCACTTTATTCTGACAGCTGTAACTTTTTAATTTTTTCGCTGATGGTGTTGTATGACGGCTTGTTTTTTGCGGGACAAGGTGACATTTTCAGCGGTACCATGTTTATTATACCCATCTTTTTGATCTCGTTATTCTACTTTTTGTTCAGCTGTATGATGATAAAGCATTGTTTTTGCCTTTTTTTAAATGGTGTTCACTAAAGGGGTTAACTAGTGGGACAGTTTTATAGGCCGGGTTATTACGTATGTAGCAATACCAAATGTGTAATTTTATATAGATTTTTTTTATTCAAATATTTGATACAATATTGTTTTGTTTTTTTTAAAAATATATATTTTTACAAATTTTTTTTTTAACTTCATTCTATGGGACAATCATTTTTTGCACGCTGATCGCTTCTGTAAGGCCGGCGTCACACTGGCATATTGCATCCAATGCGAGAGCATCGGATGCGATATGCTAATGACCCTCGGCTCCTGCTCGAGTGTCATGCGTCTGTGCTCCTATTCTCTCGCACAGGGAGGATCGGGGCACAGCTGCGGAGGAGGCGGAGACATTTCTCCATCTCCTCCATTGCTGGGGTCCGCTTATAACGCACATCACTCAGATGATATCCAAGTGATGTGCGTTGTCTCACTCGCACCTATAGGCTTATATGGTTGCGAGTGAGCCGAGAGTTTTCCTCTGTCTGAGACAATCGCAGCATGCTGCGATTGTCTCGGACCGAGGAAAACGGCCGACAAAAAGTCGGCTGGTGGGAGCTGCCCCATAGCTTAACATTGGTCCGAGTGCAATGTGATTTTTTATCGCATTGCACTCGGCCGTTTAAAACGCCAGTGTGACGCCGTCCTAACATGCAGACCTGCATGCTATAGAAGCTGTCAGCGCTGCAATCCATGCACACTGACCTGAGACACTTCCTGACATGCACTGTGCATGACAGGAAGTTTCTCAGCTCTGGTAACCCGGATGTCGTCATGACGACATCAGGTTACCATAGCAGCGATAGGGACCCCGCGTCCCACCGCGGGGTCTCCGATCCAAAGGCAGAGGGGCTATCAGCTCTCTGCCTGCTCCCGGAATGCTGCGATCGTGTTCGATCGCAGTATTCTGGGGGTTAAAGTGCTCCTGGCACTTAGTGCCGGGTGTCAGCTGTGAGAATCACACCACCCGTGTGCGCGGCTGATCGCGATGATGTACTATTCCATTCATGGGAAGTAAGTCGAAGGTCACATGGATGAAATAGTACGTCTGATGGTAGAAAGGGGTTAAAATTGCAACTTTAAGTGGCAAAAAAAGCAATCAGATGACCTACACATGGCATCTGAGTCTTACGAGACCCCCACAGTTATATTCTTTTGAATGGGTTCATTTAAATAACAAATTGGATCAAAAACTATGTCTCTAGCTTACATATCCATTAGTCTGTCTTCTATATACACATGTATGGTATACCCCCTTTAACGAAGACTAACTCACTTCTAACGCTACGTGCTCCCAATGACAGAGCACAGGATAATGTCTTTGATGTGTGTTGTACATGAATATTAGCATTGTTCAAAATATAACGACCAGTCCAGCGTGTGCCAAATGATTGCAAATTTATTAAACATTAAAACACAGTAAAAATACCATCCATCCCAAGTATTATAAAATGAGATGTAAGTATACCATATATTATCGTTTATAGAAAGCCTTACAGAGATACCAGATCTCTATGGGGAGTACAACGTATATGATAGTCTAGCATAAATATGGCAGTTCCTCATTAGATTACACAACGAAAAGTGAAAGATTTATCAAAAATTTCCACTTGCTTCCAGGATTTAAAAAAATATTAGAAGAAAATTGTTAAATGTTTATTGCATTGTACTGATTTAGGCTAAACATGGTAATTTAATGACCTTGTAGCCTTTGTCTAGAAGAAAACGTGCGGTGTTGGGCACGTGGGGTGGCAAGCAGGGAGTCGGAGAGTGGCCATGTGTTGCAGAAAATTAAGTCATGACAATAAGCGATACAGATGAGCACGTGTTTTCCATGACAGAGGGTCTCGGTGACAGCAGCGCTTCAGTGATACCAGTCCCAGGAACATTGGATGTGCTAAATACAAGGACGACAAGGTCATGAAACTTGACCTTGAAGAGTGAAGCTTCCTAACTCCACAAATATGGAACGTGTCCGCCCCAAGCTATGGACACCAGAGAGGTATCCCAATGATGGTGTATGTATGCCATGTGCACGCCGGCTACAGAAAATTAAAAAGGGATTTGCAATTTTTTTGTTTTCTTTATTGTAACATTTTTCCTAAATACTGGAGAGAGTGTAAAAATAAAACATTACCCTAAATAAATAGAATTTACTAGTAAAGTCTAAACAAAAAAGTGCTTGATCTGAGATTAACAGAACATTTTACATAGTAATAAAATGATGTTGATTTTAATCCTTATGATTTTTTTCCTTTCCTTTACCAATCACACAATTTTAAAACTTTAACTTTAGTCTGTATGTTAAAAAAAAAAAATACATGACTCCTTTCATTGGCCAAAGTGCGGTCTAGTTAGTTACTCGTGTTTGCATCGTGTTTGCATCTCAATTACGTTTCTACAGACTTATAAATGTAAGCAATATCGGCAGTCCTTTATGAAAGGTCTTTGGCATCGATGGCTGAGCTAAAAAGTTCAGATGATCTTGTGGTCCAAAAAGACCCTCAGTCAGATTTGAAGTCCATTCTTTCCACCATTCATCTTACTGCCAGAAGGAAAACTAATCCTGCAAGTCCAACTCCAGCTGCAGCCATCAGGGCATTGGAAAAATGATTGTTCTCTTGTCCTTGGTGGTGGAGTTTTTGGTTGCAAACTTTTTGAAATCCCTCCTGAAAAATAAAAAGAATTAAATTAATTTTTTTTTTAAAAAGCGTTTAATTGAAATTCTACAACATCAGCCAAAGGGGAAAAAAAATCCTTTGGGTATAAATAGAATATACTGGATTTGTGATCACTCCTATTGTGCAGTGGACACTGGCTCATTTCCTTACAAGATTGATATCCAGCATAGGTGAATTAGGCTACTTTCACATTAGCGTCGTGCACTGCACGCGACGTTGCAGCGCACCGACGCATACTGTGCAAGCACCGCACAACGGGGGCAGCGGATGCTGTTTTTCAACGCATCTGCTGCCCCATTGTGAGGTGCGGGGAGGCGGGGACGGAGTTCCGGCCGCGCATGCGCGGTCGGAAAAGACTGGAACGACGCAACAAAAAACGTTACAAGCAACGTTTTTTGGTGGCGACGGTCCGACGCAACCGTCGCACGACGGTTGCGATGTGTGACAATGCGTCGCTAATGCAAGTCAATGGAGAAAAAAAACGCATCCTGCAAGCACTTTTGCAGGATGCATTTTTTCTACAAAACGACGCATAGCGACGTGCAGTGCACGACACTAGTGTAAAAGTAGCCCTAGCCTTTGAGATAGGGGGACGGTCATCCCCCCCGATGACAGTACCTGCACAGCTCTAGAACATAATTGTGTTATGGAAGAAATACCTATTCTAAAAGTGGGAGTATGTCTGATCTCTATTGTAATCAATTTACAGGTACAGAATTGCCTCCTAAACAATGGACAGAGAGCAGCTCCGTCAGGATGATCTTGGCAACCTTTACCAAAGCAGGCGAGACTTCTACATTTACCCATCAGAAGGGGATTCTTTCCTAAGATCTATCAGATCTACACACAGCGTCCTCGGCGCCAGGCAGCTGAGATGCCCCCCGACTGTAAGGAGGAGCAGCTGAGAAGACTATGCCCCCCGACTGTACGGAGGAGCAGCTGAGAAGACTATGCCCCCCGACTGTACGGAGGAGCAGCTGAGAAGACTATGCCCCCCGACTGTACGGAGGAGCAGCTGAGAAGACTATGCCCCCCGACTGTACGGAGGAGCAGCTGAGAGGACTATGCCCCCCGACTGTATGGAGGAGCAGCTGCTTACTGGATCCTTATTCAGCAGAATGAAGCAGGGAAGCAATCGCCTCCAGATGGTAATGTTTGAACGCTGCTTGGCAGAGGGCTGTGTAAACAAGTTATACCCTCAATACCTTCCGGAAGTCTGCTCTTTACAATTAATTTGTGCAAACAGAACTTTTTTTCTGCCTCGTGACTTTCATTAACCCCTTTTATGCAAACACAGGAGAATTTCAGCGACTCTAGAGCTTTGGTCATTGTTCTAGCTGAGCCACGTGCGCTCACTGGTCTAATTACTTTCGCACTGCTGACTAAGAACTGGAATTTGTTAACGGCATTCCTTTTCTCTAGAATATTCTGGATATTTCTCACCTGAGATGTAAACAAAAAACGCACCTCTCACCCAAAAAGGCTTTATTACATTTCTAAACCTATATTCCTACCATATGTAACATCTCATCCGCACTGCTGGTTATTGTTAGAGGGCACATCTGGAATACGAGAACATGGCCGAGTCACACTGACCCACTATAGGCTGACACCTCCGTACTGCCTGTACAAAATACCGTAAGCTGGGGAGAAACGCATCAGTGACCCCATGAACATTGCTTACTACGGAAAACCATACTCCTACACTTACCAACGAGATCACAGCAGAAACTTATATGTGGCCCTAGGAAATCCCCGACTGTGCGGCCAGACACCGATTGTCATATTCATAACTCAGTAAGGGAAACTTATACTTTATACATTTAGGAAACAAAATGAGAAAAATTACTGAAGGAGATTTACCAACAAGGAAAGTCCCCCTCATCACAGCCCAGGTGGCCACAGTGAATTAGAATATGCAAAAAAAAAACAAAAAAAAAACAAAAACAGTAACCCAGTGGTGGGGGGGGGGATTTTGAGCCGAGGCTTTAGATTTTGGGAGGACTCTTGTTTTTTTTTTTTTAAACAATGGAAGAATGAATTACCTACATGTAACAATGGCCTAGACATGCAGTGGACTCTGATAGTTTTGCTAATGACTGTCCCAACATTACCTATACTGACATACCTAATAATTATGTCACTTTATGCAGGAACACATTATCATGCCCGCAGCTATGATGCAGCAGGCTTTACATGGAGAACCTTCACAGCTATGTCACCAGTTAGCTATCTATTAAGTCAGTAAAGATAGATGGGAATAGCAATATATTGATGAAGACAATTATTCCCAAGCCTCAAAAGTCGCCCAGCACCCCACTAGCACTGTGCCAATGCACAGACCCCCGCTGGTCATGTGGAGAGGGGGCGCTCAAATTTATGTACATCCACCCAGTCCTGTGGTCTGCAACCCGCGCTCTCCAGATGTGGCAGAAGAACAGTCAGCACCTGAGAACAGCTGGGGACCCCCGACTTGGGATGTCCTGTGGCCATATTACAGCTCACCCACAAGCATGGATGTATAGTGTCACTGACAGTGTAGCCCAGGACAGAAGCACCTCTGCCTTGGCCACAACTAGACAAAAAACAGCAGAGGGTCTAAGGAAAGGGGTCACAATGCACAGAGAGCATCTAGGCCAAGTCCCCACAGAGTGTAAATCTGCTAATAAACGCTCCAAATATAGGGGCTTCGATTTAATTCTGGAATAGATGAAGAGACCCTATAATACAGGTGGCAGCGCCACCAGCACCTCACCAGCTGGCAGGACCCATCCCCCGCACCATATCTGGCTGCATGGCAGGGACTGGGCACACCGTAACAGGGGCACAGTCACCCTGCAGTCCTAAACCTGGAGCCACTGATCCCACATTCTCCAGACTCATCACATAGATCATGGAGGGCAGAGCCAGGAGTGACCCCTACCACAGGACATACTGTACACGTGAGTCAGTGGCTTCCCACATGTGTCACCAGTGTATTGTTCTGGGAGACGGCCATATAGAAGCGCCAGCTCCGACCCTCAGCCTGCACACAGACGACCCTCAGCCTGCACACAGACAAGGGCCCACGACGACCCTCAGCCTGCACACAGACGACCCTCAGCCTGCACACAGACGACCCTCAGCCTGCACACAGACGACCCTCAGCCTGCACACAGACGAGGGCCAGCTACGCCCCTCCCCCGCACCCCGAGAGCAGGGCACGGTGCCCCCGGACAATTACCCAGCCTCCGCTCTTCTGGAACCAGTCCTTGTGCTCCGTGACCAGGAATCGGCTGAGGACCCCGGCCAGCTCCCGGGGGGTCCCCGCTTTGCTCCTCCGGTGCCTCTGCGCCAAGGTCCCAGCAAACACAATGAGCGCGACCACGCGCCCCCAGTTCAGTCCGCCCTCCAGGGCCACCTCCGGGGCCACACGCTGCAGGATCGTGCACGGATCGACGTCCAACTCCTCGCACGACCGGAAGAAGGCGCTGTTCCCGAGGTGCACCTCCTGCGCCACTCGCCACAGGGTCTCCGCCACAGGGGAGCGCGGCGGGGGGCGCTCATTGCCCACGGAGCGCTGGATGTAGTCCTCCACCAGGACTCGGGTCTCCTCCTCCAGCTGCTCAGACATAGCACTATCGGGATGAGAGCAGACGGCGCGACCTCTCCATATAAGTGCGACAGACCCCGCCCCCCGCCGGTGCTGCCTCCTGCCACAAAGATCCGTCGGCTGCTAGTTCTCGGCCCGACCACGCACAATCGTGACAATCCACTCTGCTGTGGGGTGCAAGTCACCTGGACCTTTTGTTTAAAGGCCTGTGCCCTTCCTGCGCTCCACGCCCCTTCCCGTGCGGGGGCGTGCGCCGTCCATTCATCAGTGCGGGCCTGGCCAGGAAGGAATCCCAGTCACTCTCCGCTGCCTCCTCGCGCCCTCTGCTGGTGACGAGCCGCACAGCACGGCGCTTTCATCGAACTTTTCTGCTGACGTCACCGCCTGTCAGAGGAACACAATGTCCCCTCCGTGACGTGTGACAGCGGTATGTCCGTCACGTGACATTTCCCGACAGAGCGAGCCGCGACTCACTTCCTCACACCTGACTGTCACGTTCCGGGGTCACGTCTGCATGTCTTATGTGGGAGAATGAATGAAATAACCTGCAGTGACATCAGGAATTGCTGAGATGTCTGACCGGGTAACAATGCGTTATATCCGGCCCGCACATTATACGGGGCAGCCATGTTATGGGCCAGCACTGGGGTCTACCAGCAATTAGGGCGTACTTCGCGGTGCCCTGCCATCGGCCTGACGGACGTTGTGCTAAATTTACTGCTAAATTTCGCACAACGTGGGCAGCGGATGCAGCAGTCTTATCACGCATCCACTGCCCGTGTGATGTTCCGGCCGCACACGCGCAGTCGAAAAAGCGGAACCAACGGACAAAAAAACATTACATGGAACACGTGTCACAATGCGTCGCTAATGCAAGTCTATAGAGAAAAAACGCATCCTGCGGGCAACTTTGCAGGATGCGTTTTTTCTCCAAAACAACGCATTGCGACGTAGGCCATAAGACGGAAGTGTGAAAGTAGCCTAACCAGACCTACAGCCTCATACAGTGGTGCAGAGGGGCCGTAGGTTCTCCAGCTCCGGGGGCGAGATTAAATCCCCCCTTCCCACAAGCACAGCTGCAGTTTACACACTAGGTCACGTGCTGACGAGCCGCTCTCCCTAAGGCCGGCGTGACACTCAGCGTAAGACAATACGAAACGTATTATACGTCCGTACTACGCATGTAATACGCCAAAATGTCCCAGAAATGTAGTTCCATAGTTAATGCGTTGCCTAGGTGTGGTCCACGTATTTTGCGCATGTGTTGTTGCGTGTGTAATCCGTATGGCGTATTTTTCACACAGCATCACAAAATGGACATTTAACGGTTTTCAGGCCTGCTAATCATTTAAATCATCATTAACAACACTATTTAAAGCCATCTACAACAGGTGGAACCCTCCCATCTGCCCTATTTGTTCTGGAGCTTCTTTTGGCTGTGTTGCTTTCACCTTACAGACATGTCTGACCATGTGTATTTAAGCACAACTCAGCGGGTGTTACTTCACTGGGTGTTGTCACGTCGCTTTGGACAGCCATATCCTGTCAATGTGGATCCGCGAAGGAGGAGACGAAGATTGTGGGTACATCATCTATTGACCCAACGCCAGAGTAAAGGACATTTTCAGAGGCTATATTCAGCTTTGAGGTCACATACTGACAAGTTTTACCTGTATAGTCGCATGACCATCAGGACTTTTGATATCTTGTTGGAGATCTTACGTCCTGGGATCACCTATCAGGACACCAGGATGAGAAAAGCCATCTCTGCTGAGGAGCGTCTGCTCCTAACCTTACGGTATGTCTTCCACATTCTCACATACTGTATGTTGATGATATATTTTTTTTTATGTGTTGGCTTCTAGTAGGTTTATGTAATTTTAGGTTGACAATATGGCACAAGCACATGACCAAAACTGTGGTTAATGTTGTTTTAAAGTAACCATGGGAACTGTACATTTTTCTATTGTACATAATGTGTTTGGAAATATACTATACACTTGTGTTTCTTCATGTTTTCTTTGGACTCATGTTTAATACCTTTTTTTTGTGGTTTTGTCTTTCAGCTTCCTGGCCACAGGCTTGTCCTATGCGGGACTACACTTGGAGTTCCTTATTGGGCGTTCAACCATTTCAGGCATTATTCGTACAACCTGTTTCCAAATCTGGGAGAAACTTCATGAAGTTGTTATGCCTGAGCCCAAACAGGAGGATTGGCTAAAAATCGCCAGTGGTTTCAAGAACACTTGTGACTTCCCTAACTGCATTGGAGCTGTGGATGGGAAACATATTAGGGTGCGTAAGCCGCTGAACTCTGGTTCCCAATTCTTCAATTCTAAGCAGTTTTTCTCTGTAGTTCTGTTAGCTGTTGCTGACAGTAACTACAGGTTTATAATTGTAGACATTGGGGCCTATGGGCGAACTGGAGACTGTAGGGTCTTCAATTCATCCATAATGGGTCGGCGGCTACGTGACAACCAGTTAAACCTCACACCACCACAGCAACTCCCAGGATCCAATGCGGAAGCAGTGCCTTTTGTTTTGGTTGGAGATGAGGCTTTCCAACTAACGAGGCACGTCATGAGGCCTTATCCCAGGTGCAACCTGGACCACCGGCGGAGGGTCTTTAATCTGAGACTTTCCAGGGCGCGGAGACTGGTGGAGTGCGCCTTTGGGATTCTTGTTGCCAAATGGCGTGTTCTTCAGTCTGCCATTTAGCTCAGTGAGGCTACAATCAATGAAGTTATCAAAGCCTGTGTTATTTTACATAATTTTACACGCATAAATGATTGTTCCTCACCTAATATTGATGATGACCTCATGAACAATGTGATTAGGCCCACCCCATATGTCCCTCCTCCGCGTCGTCCCCTTTCTGGCCTCAAAGTTCGGGATGTATTTACCAATTATTTTTTGAGTCCTCAAGGTGCTACTCCCTGGCAAGAATATGCAATGTTGTCTGTTTAATTTGGAATATTTTTAAAGATTTGGATTACCCGTAAAAAAAAAACTGTTGTTTTTCATTAATTTACATATGGTTATGAGACTATCGTGTGTGTGATGTAATAAGGAATTGTCCACAACCAGATGTTGTTTTTTTGAAAATTAATTTTTACTTAACTGCCATTTTTTAGGGTGGTTATTGTTTTGTCATAACCTTTTTTGCAAAAGATTTTGGCTGAACACATTATTTTTTGCCAATATAAACATCCAACATCATCAGCATAACAAAGTGCTATTACGGCACAAACAACCTCAAGATTGGCTAACGTAAAAAGAAAAAATAAACATAATGTTTAAAAGAACATAAAAAAATAAAAATCACAAGTCTTGGTAGGTAGGTGGTGGAGATGTTGATTGCTCAGGGTCCTCATCAGGTGGCCTTTGTAGGCCCAATTGTCCTGTACTCTGTGAGGATGAGGTAGTGGCTGTAGGAACATTATGCATGGTATAATGCTGGCCTGTTGGCATATTTTGGTAAGGATTTTGAGGTAACCCCTGATGTTGCTGCCCATATGGCCTGGAATCATAACCAAAATGGCCATATTGTCCAAACCCAGGTTGGGACCAGCCTCCAGCACTGGGTGTGGACAAGTGGGCATATTGGGATGGTTGAGGATATCCGGCCATATGGTACTGAGGTTGCCATGGTGGGTTGGTTGTGGGTTGGGGTTGAGGTGTCGGCTGACGTGGAGGGGGTGCTTCCGATCCCTGTTGAGCATGCACGCCTTGTAATCTCTGAGGCCGCAGAATATTTTGAGGTGACATCTGCCACCGTTCAATAAGGTCCATAAGTTGGTATGGGTTATTTGGGGGGGGTGCATGCATCAATAAGGATCTGAAAGCACCCTCTCACACGAAGCCGCAACTCACGTTCTATGGGCCTTAAATACCGGGCAAGGCTCCTTGTAAAGCCCTCCTCCCCATCATCCTCACGAACCCTTGCCAGATAGTTCATCACCCCAGCATCAACGTTTCTCCTGCTTTGGAGGAGCTCTCTCCTGCGGCGAGAACGCTGTGACAAGACTGCAGCCTGTGGTGAGCGCTCCAGGGCAACAGTAGGGCTGCTGCTGTTTCCAGGGTCATCCTGGCTAGGTGGTGGTGCTGCTGCTGCAGATGCCAACTGTGGGTCCTCGGGATGTTGTTCTGGCTCTGCTGGAGCTGGCTGGCCAGATGAGGAGGATCCTGGAGGGATGGAGCCTGAGGGAGCAGAAGATGGACCAGCCACCTCTTCTCCTTCACCAACTGGGTCTATGACCAATTCGGAGTCAGACCCTGTCTCCCTGTCAGTGAGGTTGGACTGTGTTCTGTAAAGAAACATTTTTTGGAGTTAAAATGTTTAAGTTTAACCATTTTTTATCCCCCCAAAAAAAGGGGTTGTGATCTTTGTACTTACGGCCTGAGGTCCATGCTGGGGTTCAAAAAAGTGAGCCGGTCAAAATAAATATATATTTTTTTCTTGGGAGGTGCGCCTGCCCCACTCCTCTCCCGCTGCTGCCTCTCCCTCCTATATTGGTCGCGGATGCTCCTCCATCTGGTTGTAACATCACCCACTGAAACAACAAATATTACACACATTGATTAGACCATTATGCAGAGTGGTCACACAAGGTGTAATTGCCTACACATATTTTAGTGTAGCATAGGAATATGCATTTGTAGAATACATTTATTATTTAATTTGGAAACATAAGCCAATTCTAAAGTAAGGCCACAAGGACAGAGTCCGCTACCCTCTATCCCAGAAAGAACAATTACTGGAAAACAATGTTATTAAGGGACATCTGTTACAAACATTATTGAAATCCGTTTATCATGTCCAACACCATGTACGTACTGGTGTGCTTTCAATTAATTTCGGTAGTCATTAATCAATTCATGTTTACACATTCGTTAACAAGAACATTAAATTTCAAACATGAGTGTACTTACTTGTTTGTCGCTGTGCCTCACGTGGCTGCTGATCATAATGTGGGAAGAGGGACCCACACACACTCCTCCATGCTGCATCTTTTTGGGCCCTGTTGGCATAGTTGGGATCCCTCTGATCCCAGATAACAGGCCTTTCTTGCACCAATATGATGAGGAGATCAACATTTATGATGTGTGCCATCTTGAAGATCTCCGTGGAGGTGTGCAGCAGACTTCCGGGTTCACTGTCTGGCTTTTCCAGCTAATTAGCATGTCTCACCTGCCTGATTGAGGCCTTTGGACATTTCCGGACATCTGCCAGTGAGTAGCGTATTTCTCGCAAGTCACACGCATGGTTCGTATGCATTCCGTATTTTACGATCCCCCATAGACTTTCATTGGCGTATTATTTGCGCAATACGCTGACAAACGCAGCATGCTGCGATTTAGTACGGCCGTAGAAAGCCGTATAATACTGAACCGTAATCAACGGCTGATAGGAGCAGCCCCATTGAGAATAATTGTGCCGTTTGTTTGGCGAGTTTTACGGACGTATTTTCTGCGCTCTTACGTCCGTAAAACTCGCTAGTGTGACGCCGGCCTAATTCTCTCAATGTTCAGTAAAAACAGAGCAGCTCGCTGTCACGCGACTGTAAGGCCGGAGTCACAACTGCTGAAAAATCTGTCCGAGAGTCGCACGAGTGTCAATCCAATTTTTAACACCTAGCATCCGATTTACATCCGAGTGCAGTGCGATTTTAACTTGAGCTTTTACATAGAGCAATTCTCTATCATTTACACATAGTTTTCAAAGGAAATATTCTTCAAAACACACACACGCACGCACGCACACACACACACACACGTACGTTGAGAAAGGATATCACATCCAAAATGTCATCACGCCATTGGGCAATAAAGTCCTTTTTTTCTTTTTTTTGTTCGTTTTTTCTTTTTTTTTTACCTTATTATAAGGAGCCATTGGACTGTTGGTTGGAAAAGCTTTGCACACTTTTGAGGTATTTGATGGTGCTGTTCCAATTTTTTCATTCTATATAGATAGAATAAAAGCCGGCAATTGATGTGTCGTGTACTGTAAAATCACAGCGTGACAGGTTAGAATAGAATAGATATATACACATAAAATACATAGATATATACTGGAGATGTCAGTGACACACAGGGCCGTATTTGCCACTAGGCATCGGAGGGCACGTGCCTAGGGCGCCAGGCTGCAGGTTTAGGCACCAAGATGGGGAAGAACAGTTGTTTTTTTTCAACCTCCCCTCCCATCCGTTTGACAATCCAGGAAATCTGTTGTCTTTTCTGAGGGGGAGGCTCGGGATCAGGAGCACCCCTCCATATTCATTCAGGAAGTAGTGGTGCTGCAACTTCCTGGGTCAGGGAGGTCCCTGCATCCGAGGCAGGGCCGGCGTTAGTGGCAGGCAGACCAGGGGGCCCCCAGCCAGTCGTCTGCCGCCAGTGCCGATTCCCCCCCACCAGCGCTGACTGCCCCCCCCTCGCCAGCGCCAACACATTCAACTATACCGGCTTCTATGACGCCGGTACAGTTCAATGCAATGATGGTGGAGAGAGCGTCAGCTGACGCTCCCTCTCCCATCATTGCCCTCTGCCTCTTACACTACGGATGCGCGATAACGTCACAGCTTCGCATACCTGCTGCGTTGCCGAGCAGACTGCAGCTGCTGAGACCGGAGGCGGGAGCAGCGTGGGGCACGAGGAGAGGTGAGGATTGTTTGTGGGTTTTTTTCTTAGTCTATCAATGAGTGCTGGACTGTGGGGCCATTTTCGGGGGGGGGGGGGGGCTGTACTACATCCTATGGGGGGCTGTATTACATTCTATGGGGTGCTGTATTATATTCTATGGGGGCTGTATTACATTCAATGGGGTGCTGTATTATATTCTATGGGAGGCTGTATTACATTCTATGTGGGGATTTATTATATTCTATGGGGTGCTGTATTATATTTGTAACGGGGTCTACCGTGCTGGAGTACCTCTTTCAGTACCACCCCGTGTTTCAGGAGGTCAACTCTGCTTTGGCTGGAGTCTGAATGAAGGATGCTGGCTGGAATTGCTTGGTTACATGGGCGCATATTAAAGATCACTGCTTCTCCATGTATTTCCAGTGTGACAACGCTTTACTCACAGGACACAGAATATATCACACAGATACAGAGGGCAGGCCAATTGAAAAGCGTCAGGCCAGACATACATTACAATAGCCGCAGGTGGCCGGAGCCTGCCGATATTTGCTGTGGGAATTACAAAGGTGGGGGAGGTCAGAAGGGGGATATCTTGTCCCCTCTGCCCAGGGGCGCAGCCTGTGGGCTGGTGCATTAGGGACATGCATCTCACATGGAACCTATTATACATACATATAACTGCACAACATATTCTGGGTACTGGGGGGTTCCGTAACAATATTCTATGGGTGGCTGTATTACATTCAATGGGGTGCTGTATTATAGTCTATGGGAGGCTGTATTACATTCTACGGGGGATTTATTATATTCTATGGGGTGCTGTATTATATTCTATGGGGGGCTGTATTACATTCTCTTGGGGGGGCTGTATTACATTCTGTGGGGGGATTTATTATATTCTATGGGGTGCTGTATTATATTCTATGGGGGGCTGTATTACATTCTCTTGGGGGGCTACATTATATTCTATGGGGAGGTGGGCTGTATTATATTCTCTGGAGGGCTACATTATATTCTATGGGGGCTGTATTATTCTCTGGGTGCTACATTATATTCTATGGGGGGCTGTATTATATTCTCTGGGGCTACATTATATTCTATGGGGAGGTGTGGCTGTATTATATTCTCTGGAGGGCTACATTATATTCTGTGGGGGACTATTATATTCCCTGGGGCTACATTATATTCTATGGGGGGCTGTATTATATTCTCTGGGGGGCTACATTGTATTATATGGGGAGGTGTGGCTGTATTATATTCTCTGGGTGCTACATTATATTCTATGGGGGCTGTATTATATTCTCTGGGGCTACATTATATTCTATGGGGGGCTGTATTATATTCTCTGGGGGGCTACATTATATTCTATGGGGAGGTGTGGCTGTATTATATTCTCTGGAGGGCTACATTATATTCTGTGGGGGACTATTATATTCTCTGGGGACTACATTATGTTCTAAGGGGAGCTGTATTATATTCTCTGGGGCTACATTATATTCTATGGGGGCTGTATTATATTCTCTGGGGGGCTACATTATATTCTATGGGGAGGTGTGGCTGTATTATATTCTCTGGAGGGCTACATTATATTCTGTGGGGGACTATTATATTCTCTGGGGACTACATTATATTCTAAGGGGAGCTGTATTATATTATCTGGGGCTACATTATATTCTATGGGGGCTGTATTGTATTCTCTGGGGGGCTACATTATATTCTATGGGGGGTTGTATTATATTCTATGAGAGAGGATTGCATCATACTCTTATGGGGCTACATTATATTCTATGGGAAGGTGGGATGTATTATATTCTAGGGGGGGTACATTATATTCTATGTATTAAAATTATGTTATGTATTAAATTTATTATATTCTATGAGGGTTGATTGCTTCATACTCTGTGAGGAGGCTACATTATATTCTATGGGGGCTGCATTATACTATATGAGGAGGGCTACATTGTATTCTATGGAGGGGCTACATTATATTCTATAGGGGCTGCATTATCTATGGGGGGGTTACATTATATTGTATGGCGGGGCTGCATTATACTCGGGGGCTACATTATATTCTGTGGGGTGGCTGCATTATATTATATGTGGTGTCATGATCTCCATGGCCAGAGAACTAGCATAAGCCTCTATAGGAACAAGCTCTTGGAAGATGTAACTGTACTGACCATGAACTAAACCTACCGCATCATCTAGAAGTAGCCAGGTAGCATGTCCTACTTTTTATCCCTATATGCCCAGCGCCGGCCGGAGAACTAAATAATGCTAGCAGAGGGAAATATAAGACCTGACTCACCTCTAGAGAAATGCCCAAAAGGAGACAGAAGCCCCCCACATATATTGGCGGTGATATGAGATGAAACAACAAACGCAGCAGGAAAATAGTTTTAGCAAATTTGAGGTCCGCTTTCTAGATAGCAGAAGACAGAAAGCATACTTTCATGGTCAGTAGAAAACCCTAACAAAACACATCCAGAAATTACTTTAGGACTCTGGCATTAACTCATAATACCAGAGTGGCAATTCCTGATCAACAAGAGCTTTCCAGACACAGTAACGAAACTGCAGCTGTGAACTGGAACCAAAATACAAAAACAAAACATGGACGAATGTCCAACTTATCTAGTAGATGTCTGGGAGCAGGAACAAGCACAGAGAGGCTTCTGATAACATTGTTGACCGGCAAGCATCTAACAGAGAAGCCAGGTTATATAGCGACACCCAGATCTAATCAGAACAGGTGAACAGGGAAGATGATGTCACAAGTTCAATTCCACCAGTAGCCACCGGGGGAGCCCAGAATCCAAATTCACAACAGTACCCCCCCCCTCAAGGAGGGGGCACCGAACCCTCACCAGAACCACCAGGGCGATCAGGATGGGCCCTATGAAAGGCACGAACCAGATCAGAGGCATGAACATCAGATGCAGTGACCCAAGAATTATCCTCCTGGCCGTATCCCTTCCACTTGACCAGATACTGGAGTCTCCGTCTGGAAACACGGGAGTCTAGGATTTTTTCCACAACGTACTCCAACTCACCCTCAACCAACACCGGAGCAGGAGGCTCAACGGAAGGCACAACCGGTGCCTCATACCTGCGCAATAACGACCGATGAAAAACGTTATGAATAGAAAAGGATGCAGGGAGGTCCAAACGGAAGGAAACAGGGTTAAGAATCTCCAATATTTTATACGGACCGATGAACCGAGGCTTAAACTTAGGAGATGAGACCCTCATAGGGACAAAACGAGAAGACAACCACACCAAATCTCCAACACAAAGCCGAGGACCAACACGACGGTGACGGTTGGCAAAAAGCTGAGTCTTCTCCTGGGACAACTTTAAATTGTCCATCACCTGCCCCCAGATATGATGCAATCTCTCCACCACCGCATCCACTCCAGGACAATCCGAGGATTCCATCTGACCGGAGGAAAATCGAGGATGGAACCCCGAATTACAGAAAAACGGGGAAACCAAGGTGGCAGAGCTGGCCCGATTATTGAGGGCGAACTCCGCCAATGGCAAAAAAGCAACCCAATCATCCTGGTCAGCAGACACAAAACACCTCAGATATGTCTCCAGGGTCTGATTAGTCCGCTCGGTCTGGCCATTAGTCTGAGGGTGAAAAGCAGACGAAAAAGACAAATCTATGCCCATCCTAGCACAAAATGCCCGCCAAAATCTAGACACAAATTGGGTTCCTCTGTCAGAAACGATATTCTCAGGAATACCATGCAAACGAACAACATTTTGAAAAAACAGGGGCACCAACTCGGAAGAAGAAGGCAATTTGGGCAGGGGAACCAAATGAACCATCTTAGAAAAACGGTCACACACCACCCAGATGACAGACATCTTCTGAGAAACAGGCAGATCTGAAATAAAATCCATCGAGATGTGTGTCCAAGGCCTCTTAGGAATAGGCAAGGGCAACAATAATCCACTAGCCCGAGAACAACAAGGCTTGGCCCGAGCACAAACGTCACAAGACTGCACAAAGCCTCGCACATCTCGTGACAGGGAAGGCCACCAGAAGGATCTTGCCACCAAATCCCTGGTACCAAAAATTCCAGGATGACCTGCCAACGCAGAAGAATGCACCTCAGAGATGACTTTACTGGTCCAATCATCAGGAACAAACAGCCTATCAGGCGGACAACGATCCGGTCTATCCGCCTGAAACTCCTGCAAGGCCCGCCGCAGGTCTGGAGAAACAGCTGACAAGATAACTCCCTCCTTAAGAATACCTGTGGGGTCAGAGTTGCCAGGTGAATCAGGCTCAAAACTCCTAGAAAGGGCATCCGCCTTAACATTCTTAGAACCTGGTAGGTACGATACCACAAAATTAAACCGAGAAAAAAATAATGACCAGCGCGCCTGTCTAGGATTCAGGCGCCTGGCGGTCTCAAGATAAATCAAATTTTTGTGGTCAGTCAATACCACCACCTGATGTCTGGCCCCCTCGAGCCAATGGCGCCACTCCTCAAACGCCCACTTCATGGCCAAAAGCTCCCGATTCCCAACATCATAATTCCGCTCAGCGGGCGAAAATTTACGGGAAAAGAAGGCACAAGGCCTCATCACGGCGCAGTCAGAACTTTTCTGCGACAACACTGCCCCAGCTCCGATCTCAGAAGCGTCGACCTCAACCTGAAAAGGAAGAGTCACATCAGGCTGACGCAACACAGGGGCAGAAGAAAAACGGCGCTTAAGCTCCTGAAAGGCCTCCACAGCATCAGGGGACCAATTAGCAACATCAGCACCCTGTCTAGTCAAATCGGTCACTGGCTTAACGACATCCGAAAAACCAGAAATAAATCGACGATAAAAGTTGGCAAAGCCCAAAAATTTCTGAAGACTTTTAAGAGAAGAGGGCTGCGTCCAATCACAAATAGCTTGAACCTTGACAGGATCCATCTCAATGGAAGAGGGAGAAAAAATATATCCCAAAAAGGAAATTCTCTGAACCCCAAAAACGCACTTAGAACCCTTGACACACAGAGAATTAGACCGCAAAACCTGAAAAACCCTCTTAACTTGCCGGACATGAGAGTCCCAGTCATCCGAAAAAATCAGAATATCATCCAGATACACTATCATAAATTTATCCAAAAAATCGCGGAAAATATCATGCATAAAGGACTGGAAGACTGAAGGGGCATTAGAAAGACCAAAAGGCATCACCAAATACTCAAAGTGGCCCTCGGGCGTATTAAATGCGGTTTTCCACTCATCCCCCTGCCTGATCCGCACCAAATTATACGCCCCACGGAGATCAATCTTAGAGAACCACTTGGCCCCCTTTATGCGAGCAAACAAATCAGTCAGCAACGGCAATGGGTATTGATATTTAACCGTGATTTTATTCAAAAGCCGATAATCAATACATGGTCTCAAAGAGCCGTCTTTTTTTGACACAAAGAAAAAACCGGCTCCTAAGGGAGATGACGATGGACGAATATGTCCCTTTTCCAAGGACTCCTTTATATATTCTCGCATAGCAGTATGTTCAGGCACAGACAGATTAAATAAACGACCCTTTGGGTATTTACTACCCGGAATTAAATCTATAGCACAATCGCACTCACGGTGCGGAGGTAGTGAACCCAGCTTGGGTTCTTCAAAGACGTCACGATAATCAGACAGGAACTCAGGGATTTCAGAGGGAATAGATGATGAAATGGACACCAAAGGTACGTCCCCATGAGTCCCCTTACATCCCCAGCTCAACACAGACATAGCTCTCCAGTCAAGGACTGGGTTGTGAGACTGCAGCCATGGCAATCCCAGCACCAAATCCTCATGTAGATTATACAGCACTAGAAAACGAATAGTCTCCTGGTGATCCGGATTAATACACATAGTCACTTGTGTCCAGTATTGTGGTTTATTATTAGCCAATGGGGTGGAGTCAATTCCCTTCAGAGGAATAAGAGTTTCCAAAGGCTCTAAATCATACCCACAACGATTGGCAAAGGACCAATCCATAAGACTCAAATCGGCGCCAGAGTCGATATAGGCGTCAGTAGTAATAGATGACAAAGAGCAAATCAGGGTCACAGACAAAATAAATTTAGACTGTAAAGTGCCAATGGAAACGGATTTATCAAGCTTTTTAGTACGCTTAGAGCACGCTGATATAACATGAGTAGAATCCCCACAATAGAAACACAACCCATTTTTCCGTCTAAAATTCTGCCGCTCGCTTCTAGACAGAATTCTATCACACTGCATGCTTTCTGGCGTCTTCTCAGTGGACACCGCCAGATGGTGCACAGGTTTGCGCTCCCGCAGACGCCTATCGATCTGAATGGCCATTGTCATGGACTCATTCAGACCCGCAGGCACAGGGAACCCCACCATAACATCCTTAATGGCATCAGAGAGACCCTCTCTGAAAGTAGCCGCCAAGGCACACTCATTCCACTGAGTAAGCACAGACCATTTACGGAATCTTTGGCAGTAAATTTCAGCTTCATCTTGCCCCTGCGATAGGGACATCAAAGTTTTTTCTGCCTGAAGTTCCAAATGAGGTTCCTCATACAGCAAGCCCAAGGCCAAAAAAAACGCATCCACATTGCGCAACGCAGGATCCCCTGGTGCCAATGCAAAAGCCCAGTCTTGAGGGTCGCCGCGGAGCAAGGAAATCACAATCCCAACCTGCTGTGCAGAGTCTCCAGCAGAACGAGATTTCAGGGACAAAAATAGCTTACAATTATTTCTAAAATTCTGAAAGCTAGATCTATTCCCTGAGAAGAATTCCGGCAAAGGAATTCTCGGCTCAGATACCGGAGCATGAATAATAAAATCTTGCAAATTTTGTACTTTCGTGGTGAGATTATTCAAACCTGCAGTTACACTCTGAAGATCCATTATTAACAGGTGAACACAAAGCCATTCAAAGATTATAAGGAGAGAGAAAAAAAAGAAAGACTGCAGCATAGACAGACTGGCAAGTGATCCAATTAAGAGCACAGAGGAAAAAAAAAAAAAAAAAAAAAACTCTCAGCAGACTTCTTATTTCTCTCCTTTCTCAGCCAAGGATTTTAACCCTTTAGTGGTCCGGTCAAACTGTCATGATCTCCATGGCCAGAGAACTAGCATAAGCCTCTATAGGAACAAGCTCTTGGAAGATGTAACTGTACTGACCATGAACTAAACCTACCGCATCATCTAGAAGTAGCCAGGTAGCATGTCCTACTTTTTATCCCTATATGCCCAGCGCCGGCCGGAGAACTAAATAATGCTAGCAGAGGGAAATATAAGACCTGACTCACCTCTAGAGAAATGCCCAAAAGGAGACAGAAGCCCCCCACATATATTGGCGGTGATATGAGATGAAACAACAAACGCAGCAGGAAAATAGTTTTAGCAAATTTGAGGTCCGCTTTCTAGATAGCAGAAGACAGAAAGCATACTTTCATGGTCAGTAGAAAACCCTAACAAAACACATCCAGAAATTACTTTAGGACTCTGGCATTAACTCATAATACCAGAGTGGCAATTCCTGATCAACAAGAGCTTTCCAGACACAGTAACGAAACTGCAGCTGTGAACTGGAACCAAAATACAAAAACAAAACATGGACGAATGTCCAACTTATCTAGTAGATGTCTGGGAGCAGGAACAAGCACAGAGAGGCTTCTGATAACATTGTTGACCGGCAAGCATCTAACAGAGAAGCCAGGTTATATAGCGACACCCAGATCTAATCAGAACAGGTGAACAGGGAAGATGATGTCACAAGTTCAATTCCACCAGTAGCCACCGGGGGAGCCCAGAATCCAAATTCACAACAATGTGGGCTGCATTATACTGTATCGACTATGGGGAATACATTATACTATATGAAGAACTATGGGGTGCATTATACTATGGAAAGTGAATTGTACTACATGGATGACTATGGCGGTGCAGTATACTATGTGGAGCACTATGAGGAGTGTATTATACTATATGGAGGAATGAGCAGTGTATTTTAATATATGAAGGACTATGAGGAGTGTATTATACTATATGGAGGACTGATGAGTGTATTATACTATATGGAGGACTGAGGAATGTATTATACTATATGGAGGACTGAGGAGTGCATTATACTATATGGAGGACTGAGGAGTGCATTATACTATATGGGCAACTGAGGAGTGTATTATACTATATGGAGGACTGAGAAGTGTATTGTACTATATGGAGGACTGAGGAGTGTCTTATACTATATGGAGGACTGAGGAGTGTATTTTAATATATGGAGGACTATGAGGAGTGTATTTTAATATATGGAGGACTATGAGGAGTGTATTATACTATAAGGAGGATTATGGGTAGTGTATAATACTATATGGAGGACTGAGGAATATATTTTAATATATGGAGGACTATAGGGAGTGTATTATACTATATGGAGGACTATGGGGAGTGTATTATACTATATGGAGGACTATGGGGCACATTATATTATATGGAGGATGCAAATGTGAAACCAGCAACACTGGATGAGTGCAGCAGCGCGCTCCAAGTGTCAGTGTGGGTTCACGCAATGTGGCTTAAGGCTCGCTACCTGTCTGCTCTTGGCTTCACTTTGAACACCTTCAGTAAAGAGGAAGGGTGAATGAGCAAACATTATGTCTCTATATCACTAGGCCTCTCCTCACTGAAGCAATGGTGAGGTCACCTATTTTAATCTCTTGATGACTTTGAAAAGCTGAAGGTGTTAAAAAAAGCTCAAAAGACTGAACCTGGGCATTAAGTGCAGACGTTCATTCTTTTAGTGCTTAATTAGCGCTTTTTAAAGCGTTTTACAGAGTAGATCTGCTTTAAATAGATGTCGTGTGCACAGACTCAGTGTGTGACGTCAGTAAGGGGCGTGACCATGAAAACTGCCTAGGGCAGCATGAATGCCAAATACGGCCCTGGTGACACACATTATATATATATATATATATATATATATACGAGATATATTATACAGAAGAAAAGCCGCGGTAGTGTAAAATCACAGCAGGAGCAGACAGCTGCAGGCTGATATTGATAGCCTAGGAAGGGGCCGTGGATACTGCCCCTCCCCTGGCTAAAACCAACAGCTCTATGCTGCCTCAGAAAAGATGCTCCAATTCTGACATTTAGCCTCGCTCTTCACACTTGCCCTGTAGCGGTGGCAAGAGGGGTGATAGTTGGGGGGGTTGATGTCACCTTTGTATTGTCAGGTGACCTCAAGCCCTGATGTTAGTAATGGAGAGGCGTCAATAACATAGTGAGTCAATAAGACGCCCCCATTACTAACCCCATAGTCAAATTTTATGAAAACACAGACACTCAGAATAAAGTCCTTTAATTGAAAGAATGACACAGACTCCTTTAATAAATCTTAATTAAACCATACTTACGACCTCACCCATTCCACCTTGTCATCTGCAAAAGAGTTAAAAATAACAATATTCCTCACCTTTCCGCAGAGATGCTGCTAAACCATTTGTCCCACAACGGGGTTAGCTCTGCTACATCTAGATGGCAGGCTGCATAGTTGCATGATGCGACCATACAGCCTGTCATCCAGCAATGACACTGAGCACCGTGTGCTCAGCGTCTCCTTGTGAACTCCTATTCCCTGTCTGAGCGCACCACAAGCATGAGAAAGTTCTGCTCGCGGTGCGGTAAGACATGTCCTGGGAGTTCACAGCCAAGGAACTCACTTTACGTTATTGATGCCTCTCCATTACTAACCTCGGGGCTTGATGTCACCTGACAATACAAAGGTGACATAAACCCCCCCCCCAACTATCACCCCATTTGCCACTGCTACAGGGCAAGTGGGAAGAGCGAGGCTAAGTGCCAGAATTGGTGCATCTTAGAGATGCGCCTTTTCTGGGCGCCTGAGAGCTGTTGTTTTTAGCCTGGTGGGGGAGGCCAGTATCCATGGCCCCTTACTAGGCTATTAATATCAGCCTGCAGCTATCTGCATAGCCTTTGCTTGTTATTAATTATAGGGAGACCCTACGTCATTTTTTTTAGAGTCCTCCATTTTAATAGCCAGTATAGTCTAAGTAGACAGTTGTGAGCTGATATTAATAGCCTGGGGATCTCCATGGGTATTACCCCCTTCCCAGGCTATAAACATTGTCCCCAATCCGTCGGCTTTGCCTCTGCTGGTTACAAATATTACGCTGGAGCCCACATTTTTATCAGAAAATTATCTTTTATTAATTAAATACATGTACAGTAAGCTGCACACACACTGTACTAATTGTATTAGTCACAGACATCTGTATATCTACCTATTCTATACGTATTTACTGTATGTAATCCATCTCTTCTATCCTGTCGGCTCCTGCTGTGATGTTACACTACGTGGCTGCTGAATTGCCGGCTTTTCTATCTATCTTAGGGTACTTTCACATTTGCGTTTCCCTGATCTGCGGACGGCTGCGGACTTCCTCCGTGAAGCCCCGCCCTCGGCCGCACCTCCGCCGCTAGCTCTGCCTACTTCTGCATGCCGCCCGCATGCGGCCTGCGTACCTATCTTTAACATTAGGTACGCAGGTCGTGCGGCTGTATGCGGAGGCTGCCGCATGTGTCGTTTTGACGCTGCGGATAAAAAAAAAATGCTACAGGCTGTGTCCTACGCTGGTCGCCGCAGCGTCAAAACGACGCATGCGGCAGCCTCCACATACAGCCGCACGACCTGCGTACCTAATGTTAAAGATAGGTACGCAGGCCGCATGCGGGCGGCATACAGAAGTAGGCGGAGCTAGCGGTGGAGGTGCAGCCGAGGGAGGGGCTTCACGGAGGAAGTCCGCAGCTGTCCGCAGATCAGAGAAACGCAAATGTGAAAGTACCCTAACATATATATATCTATATATATAAGAGGCATCGTGATTACTCGCTAATCCCGCCCCCTGCACAGTAGCTCCGCCCCCCCACATCACCACACACAATCCCGCCCCCACCCCATTACCACACATAGTCCTGCCCCACCACATTACCACACATAATCCCGCCCCCCACCACATTACCACACATAATCCCGGCCCCATTACATTACCACACACAATCCCGCCCCCACCACATTACCACACACAATCCCGCCCCCCACCACATTACCACACATAATCCCGTCCCCACCACATTACCACACATAATCCCGCCCCTTCACCACATTACCACACACAATCCCGCCCCCCACCACATTACCACACACAATCCCGCCCCCCACCACATTACCACACACAATACCGCCCCCCACCACATTACCACACATAATCCCGTCCAACCACATTACCACACATAATCCTGCCCAACCACATTACCACACATAATCCCGCCCCCCCACATTACCACACATAATCCCGCCCCCACCACATTACCACACATAATCCCGCCCCCACCACATTACTACACATAATCCCGCCCCCCCACCACATTACCACACATAATCCCACCCCCCATCACATTACCGCACATAATCCCGCCCCACCACATTACTGCACATAATCCCGCCCCCACCACATTACCGCACATAATCCCGCCCCCCCACCACATTACCACACATAATCCCGCCCCCCCAACACATTACTACACATAATCCCGCACCCCACCACATTACTACACATAATCCCGCCCCCCCACCACATTACCACACATAATCCCGCCCCCCACCACATTACCACACATAATCCCGCCCCCCACCACATTACCACACATAATCCTGCCCCCCACCACATTACCACACACAGTCCCGCCCCCCCACCACATTACCACACATAGTCCCGCCCCCCCACCACATTACCACACATAATCCCGCCCCCCACCACATTACCACAGATAATCCTTCCCCCTGCACAGTAGCTCCGCCCCCACCCAATCACCACACATAATCCCACCCCCCATCACATTACCACACATAATCCCGCCCCACCACATTACCGCACATAATCCCGCCCCCACCACATTACTGCACATAATCCCGCCCCCCCACCACATTACCACACATAATCCCACCCCCCCACCACATTACCACACATAATCCCGCCTCCCCACCACATTACCACACATAATCCCGCCCCCACCACATTACCACACATAATCCAGCCCCCCCACATTACCACACGAGGCTCCGTTCCCACACATTACCACATGAGGCTCCATCCCCACACATTACCACACGAGGCTCCGTACCCACACATCACCACACGAGGCTCCGTCCCCACACATTACCATACGAGGCTCTGTCCCCACACATTACCATACGAGGCTTCGTCCCTCCACATTACCACACCAGGCTCCGTCCCCACACATTACCACACGAGGCTCCACCCTCACACATTACCACATGAGGCTCCGTCCCCACACATCACCACACGAGGCTCCGTCCTCACACATCACCACACGAGGCTCCGTCCCCACACATTACCATACGAGGCTCCGTCCCCTGACATTACCATTGCCGGCTTTTCTATCTATCTTAGGGTACTTTCACATTTGCGTTTCCCTGATCTGCGGACGGCTGCGGACTTCCTCCGTGAAGCCCCGCCCTCGGCCGCACCTCCGCCGCTAGCTCTGCCTACTTCTGCATGCCGCCCGCATGCGGCCTGCGTACCTATCTTTAACATTAGGTACGCAGGTCGTGCGGCTGTATGCGGAGGCTGCCGCATGTGTCGTTTTGACGCTGCGGATAAAAAAAAAATGCTACAGGCTGTGTCCTACGCTGGTCGCCGCAGCGTCAAAACGACGCATGCGGCAGCCTCCACATACAGCCGCACGACCTGCGTACCTAATGTTAAAGATAGGTACGCAGGCCGCATGCGGGCGGCATACAGAAGTAGGCGGAGCTAGCGGTGGAGGTGCAGCCGAGGGAGGGGCTTCACGGAGGAAGTCCGCAGCTGTCCGCAGATCAGAGAAACGCAAATGTGAAAGTACCCTAACATATATATATCTATATATATGAGGCATCGTGATTACTCGCTAATCCCGCCCCCTGCACAGTAGCTCCGCCCCCCCCACATCACCACACACAATCCCGCCCCCACCCCATTACCACACATAGTCCCGCCCCCACCACATTACCACACATAATCCCGCCCCCCACCACATTACCACACATAATCCCGGCCCCATTACATTACCACACACAATCCCGCCCCCACCACATTACCACACACAATCCCGCCCCCCACCACATTACCACACATAATCCCGTCCCCACCACATTACCACACATAATCCCGCCCCCCCACCACATTACCACACACAATCCCGCCCCCCACCACATTACCACACACAATCCCGCCCCCCACCACATTACCACACACAATACCGCCCCCCACCACATTACCACACATAATCCCGTCCAACCACATTACCACACATAATCCTGCCCAACCACATTACCACACATAATCCCGCCCCCCCACATTACCACACATAATCCCGCCCCCACCACATTACCACACATAATCCCGCCCCCACCACATTACTACACATAATCCCGCCCCCCCACCACATTACCACACATAATCCCGCCCCCCCACCACATTACTACACATAATCCCGCCCCCCACCACATTACTACACATAATCCCGCCCCCCCACCACATTACCACACATAATCCCGCCCCCCACCACATTACCACACATAATCCCGCCCCCCACCACATTACCACACATAATCCTGCCCCCCACCACATTACCACACACAGTCCCGCCCCCCCACCACATTACCACACATAGTCCCGCCCCCCCACCACATTACCACACATAATCCCGCCCCCCACCACATTACCACAGATAATCCTTCCCCCTGCACAGTAGCTCCGCCCCCACCCCATCACCACACATAATCCCACCCCCCCATCACATTACCACACATAATCCCGCCCCACCACATTACCGCACATAATCCTGCCCCCACCACATTACTGCACATAATCCCGCCCCCCCACCACATTACCACACATAATCCCACCCCCCCACCACATTACCACACATAATCCCGCCTCCCCACCACATTACCACACATAATCCCGCCCCCACCACATTACCACACATAATCCAGCCCCCCCACATTACCACACGAGGCTCCGTTCCCACACATTACCACATGAGGCTCCATCCCCACACATTACCACACGAGGCTCCGTACCCACACATCACCACACGAGGCTCCGTCCCCACACATTACCATACGAGGCTCTGTCCCCACACATTACCATACGAGGCTTCGTCCCTCCACATTACCACACCAGGCTCCGTCCCCACACATTACCACACGAGGCTCCATCCTCACACATTACCACATGAGGCTCCGTCCCCACACATCACCACACGAGGCTCCGTCCCCACACATTACCATACGAGGCTCCGTCCCCTGACATTACCATACGAGGCTCCGTCCCTCCACATTACCACACGAGGCTCCGTCCCCACACATTACCACACGAGGCTGCGTCCCCACACATTACCACACAAGGCTGCGTCCCCACACATTACCACTCGAGGCTCTGTCCCCACACATTACCACACGAGGCTCCGTCCCCACACATTACCACACGAGGCTCCGTCCCCACACATTACCACACGAGGCTCCATCCCCACACATTACCACACGAGGCTCCGTCCCCACACATCACACGAGGCTCCGTCCCCACACATTACCACACGAGGCTCTGTCCCCACACATTACCACACGAGGCTCTGTCCCCACACATTACCATACGAGGCTCTGTCCCCACACATTACCATACGAGGCTCCGTCCCCACACATCACACGAGGTTCCGTCCTCACACATTACCACATGAATCCAGTTTGCTTTTGATTTTACACTGTGAATAAAATGTATTAGTATTATTCTGATTTTTAATTATTATTATTGTTATTAACTTCATTTTAAGTAAATCTACCACCTGCGTAAGCGCTATTGAATGTTGTCATTATTTACTTTAGTTTAATCACTAGCAGCGTTAATTAGATAGCAATGAGCATGCCGAGCGTTAGCTGGCTGGAAACAGCATATATATATATATATATATATATATATATATATATATATATATATATATATATATATATGTGTGTCACTGACATCTATATATCTATCTATTCTATTCTAACCTGCCACTCTGTGATTTTACTGTATGCGGCACATGAATTGCCGACTTTTCAAAGGACACCGATGCGTAAAAATTGGACAGCAATCGCATGGTCCGAGTGCTGTGCAATTTTATTCTCGCACCCATAGGCTTGCATTGGCGAGTCTCAGCCGAGTCTCAGTGCCAATTGCAGCATGTTACACTGTTAAGATTGGCTACAGGGCTTCTTTTATAAAGGGTGCATCCAGGTATGAGATGAAAGTCTGCAGTCACTATAGGTGACTTCAGCTTCTGAATTCTCACAGCACATGCACTGCACACTTTTAGGATTCTCCCTTCCCTGTGGCAAGAGTGGATGGTCATGTTGGCACACATATGCAATTTGTATACTTCTGACCACATTCCGACTAGACATGTCCAGCTTCGCTCAATTCATTTTCATTGACTGAGGCTACATATGTCTAGTCAGCACATGACTGCAGATATGCAAATCGCATACTTACGATTTCGTAACCTCCCACTTTCACCACTGGACCAGATAATCCTGACAGCAGTTCTAGCTGTGAGTATTCAGAAGTCTGCAGTCACACAGAATGACTGCAGACTCATCACAAACTTGGACAACCCCTATAATGCTCCTCGTTTTTTCTTTTTTAATAAATTTGCAAAAATTTCTACATTTCTGTTTTTTTTCAGTCAAGATGGGGTGTAGAATGTACATTAATGAGAAAACCAATGAACTTTTTTGAATTTACCAAATGGCTGCAATGACACAAAGAGTGAAAAATTTAAAGGGGTCTGAATACTTTCTGTACCCACTGTAAATAAAAACATAGTAATCCTTAACTTGTCAGATTGCCCAACTCTTTAGCCATGTATCACATAATTATTATTATTATTTATTATTATAGCGCCATTTATTCCATGGCGCTTTACATGTGAGGAGGGGTATACATAATAAAAACAAGTACAATAATCTTGAACAATACAAGTCACAGCTGGTACAGGAGTAGAGATGACCCTGACCGCAAGGGCTCACAATCTACAAGGGATGGGTGAGGATACAGTAGGTGAGGATAGAGCTGATCGTGCAGTGGTTTAATCTTACAAGTTTTGGATTGTTACATGTGCACAGGATCACAACCAATAACGGCACAAGAATCCATCACCACAACCAGCAGCAGTACAAAAATACATCACTAGAACCCCCATTAGTACAGAAACCTAGCTTCACAACCCTCATCATTTCAGAAACACATCATGAGAACCACCAGCAGTACTGAAATACATCACCAGAACCACCCGCAGTACAGAAATACATCACTAGAACCACCACCAGTACAGAAATATATCACCAGAACCACCAGCAGTACAGAAATACATCCGTATAACCCCTATCAATACAGAAACACAACATCAAAGCCCTAATCGGTAAAGGAATACATCACCAGAAAAATTCAGTACTATCAGTACATGAACATATCACTAGGAGCACCATCAGTACATGGTGCATCAATTGTAGTTGCTCAACACCTTTAATTCCCTCCTCCACCCACCACTGCCCCCTCCAACCTCCCTCATCTCTGATGAGGAGTTTGCCACGCACTTCAAAAATAAGATCGACCAAAAAAGGCAAGTCTTTGTTGTCCGACCACCACAACCCCTTTGTATGCCAGACCAATGTTTTAACCCCATAACTTCCCTCTCCAAAATCACTGACGGACAGCTTGCTCATCTTCTCTCCAAATCACACCTTACCACTTGACCCCATAACACCTCCTCCCCAAGCTCACCACTACCGTAATCCCATCCCTAACCCATCTCTGCAATCTATCACTTCTGGTACCTTCCCCTCTGCTTTCATACATGCCACAATTACACTTATCCTCAAAAAGCCATCCCTTGACCCGAGCGCTATGTCCAGCTATCGCCCCATATCTTTGCTCCCATTTGCTTCCAACTCCTTGAGCAGCACGTCCACGCTGAACTTTCCTCTCACCTTGCATCTAACTCTCTCTTCGACAACCTACAATCTGGCTTCCGTCCCTACAATTCCACTGAGACTGCCCTGACCAAACTTATGAAGGACTTACAGCCAAAGCTAACAGACAATTCTTTATACTCCTCCTTCTAGACCTGTCCTCTGCATTGGACACAGTTGACCTCTGCCTCCTACTACAGATCCTCTCTTCCTTTGGTGTCTAAGACCTTGCCCTATCCTGGATCTCCTCATACCTTACCAACCGCATATTTAGTGTTCCTACTCCCATACCACCTCTTCATCTCGCCTCCTCTCTGTTGGTGTCCCTAAAGGCTCTGTTTTAGGACCCCTTCTCTTCTCAATCTATAACCTTGGCCTGGGACAACTCATAAAGTCCTATGGCTTCGCGTACCATCTATATGCTGATGACACTCAGATCTACCTCTGGCCCAGATGTCACCTCTCTGCTCTCAGAATCCCAGTGTCTCTATCAGCCATATCCTCCTTCTTCTCCTCTCGCTTCCTCAAACTCAATGTGGACAAATCTGAACTAATTATCTTTCCTCCATCTCGCATACCCTCCCTACCTGATCTATCACAATAAATGAATTCACACTTTCCCCTGTCCCGGTAATCTGCTGCCTCGGAGTAACCCTTGACTCTGCTCTGTCCTTCACCTCCTGTCGCCTCCAGCTCAAAAATATTTCCAGAATCTGTCCTTTCCTCAACCATCACTCTACCAAAACGCTTATGCATGCCCTAATCATATCCCCACCTCGACTATTACAACTTCCTCCTCTGTGGCCTACCTTCTAACACTCTCACACCTCTCCCGTCCATCTTTAACTCTGATTCCCAACTAATTAAACTCTCTCCTTGCTACACTCCTGCTTCCCCTCTTTGCAAATCCCTTCATTGGCTCCCAATTTCCCAGCGTATCCAGTTTAAACTACTAACACTGACCTACAAAGCTATCCATAACCTTTCTCCTCCATACATTTCTGAACTAATCTCTCAATATCTTCCCTCACGTAATCTCCGGTCCTCCCAAGACCTCCTTCTCTCCTCCAAGCTTATTCGCGCCTCACCCAATTGCCTCCAAGACTTCTCCCAAATATCCCCCATCATCTGAAATTCTGTGCCCCAACATGTCCGGTTATCCACCACATTTGGATCCTTCAAATGGAACCTGAAAACCCATCTTTTCAAAGAAGCTTACAACCTGCACTGACCACACAGCCACCTCAACACTATCAGAGCTACTGCAACCCCCGACCTACTGTCTCCCTCCCCTTAATCCTGTAGAATGTAAGCCCGCAAGGGCAGGGTCCTCTTCCCTCTGTATCAGTCTGTCATTGTTAGTTTTATTTACTGTAAGTGATATTTGTATTTTGATGTAACCCCTTCTCATGTACAGCACCATGGAATTAATGGTGCTATATATTGTAGGTAATAATAATAATAATAATAACACTGTCTGGTCAGACTCATATACATTTGTATCGCATGAATCTACAAATTCTTTAAGTCTTTAGCAATGGTAAGGAGATGCTGGGAGTTGTTGGTATCTGTCATCATAAGGCTGCAGACTGTACAGGAACCGCAGTACTGATGACAATTAGTATCACAAATAAACATTTACATCCAGATACCTTATAGATGACATGGTTTCTGATTGGAGTCGTTCTCTTTCTTTTCTTCATCTGTTCAAACTCCATGATGACAGCCCATAGTCATCGATAAAGTGTAATGCACAACCCATAATCATCCATAAAGTATAATGCACAACCCATAGTCATCCATAAAGTGTAATGCACAACCCATAGTCATCCATTAAGTGTAATGCTCTACCCATAGTCATCTATAAAGTGTAATGCACTACCAATAGTCATCCATTAAGTGTAATGCACTACCAATAGTCATCCATAAAGTGTAATGCACAGCCGATAGTCATCCATAAAGTGTATTGCACAACCCATAGTCCTCCATATAGTACAATACACAGCCTATAGTCATCCATAAAATATAATGCACCTCATAGTCATCTATAAAGTGTAATGCACAGCCAATAGTTATCCATAAAATATAATGCACAAACCATAGTCATCCATGAAGTATAATGTACAGCCAATTTTCATCCATAAAGTATAATGTACAGTCAATAATCATGCACAAAGTATAATGCACCTCATAGTCATCCATAAAGCATAATGTATAGTCCATAGTCATCCATAAAGTGTACTGCACCTCATAGTCATCCATATAGTATAATGCACAGCTCATAGTCATCCATAAAGTACACTGCACCTCATAGTCATCCATGTAGTATAATGCACAGCCCATAGTCATCCATAAAGTATAATTCACCTCATAGTCATCCACAAAGTATACTGCACCTCATAGTCATCCATGTTGTATAATGCACAGCCCATAGTCATCCACAAAGTATACTGCACCTCATAGTCATCCATGTAGTATAATGCACAACCCATAGTCTTCCATAAAGTATAATACACAGCCCATAATCATCTATGTAGTAGTATGGCCACCGTGTTCTCACTGATTTTTTAAAAGAATACTCACCTTGCATCCTCTCCCCCGCTGTGCGGTGTCTTGTTGTGAAGCCAGCACCTGACTTTAGTGTGCAAGCGATGGGAGCGCATGACGTCACTGCCATGCGCTTCCTCAGATGCACATCCAGTTGAATGTTTCTGCTGGTGTCGGTGGGACACCAGCCGAATGGCAATGGTTGCGACCTCTGCATCCATGGTTGCAACACCCCAGGCCTCATAAACCAATATAAGCTGCAAGTTTGGGACGAGAGACTAGTGATCAGTCCGAGCATTGCACTGCCTCAAGTGCAGCTGGGAAGGGGGTGCCATCGGGCTGCCTAATGCGCCGGACTGAGGTGTCTTCCCCGACAACTGCATTTTGCGCCCACCGGACTGGAAGTTGGCTGTTCTCTGAGCCCACTGTCAAGCTGACAGCTGGTGCATGGAAGGTGCAGTGCGTTGGCTCCCAGTAAACAATTGTACTCGCGTCTCAGGGACAAGGTAACACTTAGGAGAGGATCTGGACGTTCAATGTGCACTTCTACTCTAGACGATAGCCTGATTTTAAGCTTTTGTCCTGAGTACCAATTTAAAGAAGGCTAGTCACTTGACATTATGTATTTTTTTCCTGATGTAAATTTTGCTGTTCTCCTGACTGACCTTTTTGTTCTTTTCTTCCTGCACCCTACCGTCCTTGAGGTGTGGCCACCTCTTCCTTGTATATAAATTGAGTCTTTTAGCCAAGTTGTCGTGGTCTTAGACTTCACATATTTGTGCGTGTCTTCTTGAGGACCCTGCCCACTTGGTAAAAAGATTAGATTTATATACGGATAAGAGGGGGCTATATCCAGTGGCGTAACTACAAAGTTATGGGCCCCGGTGCGAACTTCCAAATGGGGCCCCCCCGCCATAAAATTCAATGTAAGCCCCATAGAATACAATGCAGCCCCCCTCATAGTATAATGCAGCCCCTCCATACAGGGGCAGTGACAAAGACACGAGCAAATGGTGACGAGGGGGCAGAGGAGAGGGAACAAGGGGGCAAGGAAGACAGGCACTAGGGGACACATGGGGGCTAGGAGGCAGGGGAGAAGGATACAAGGGGTCTAGTGGGCAAGGGAGACTGACACAAGTGGGCAAGGGAGACTGACACAAAGGGCACATGGGGACTAGTGGACAAGAGAGACTGGCACACGGGGACACGGACTAGTGGGCAAGGGAGACTGACACACGGGGAATAGTGGGCAAGGGAGACTGATACAAGGGGACTAGTGGGCAATGGAGACTGACACACGGGGACAAGGGACAAGCACAAGGGGACAAGGGAGACAGGCACAAGGGGACACATAGGGACTAGTGAGCAAGAGACTGACACAAGGGGACAAGGGATACAAGCACAAGGGGACACACAGGGACAAGTGGGAAAGGGAGACTGACACACAGGGACTAGTGGGCAAAGGAGACTGACACAAGCACAAGGGGACAAAGGAGACTGACACAAGCACAAGGGGACATAGGAGACAGGCACATGGGGACACACAGGGACTAATGGGCAAGGGAGACTGGCACACGGGGACACAAGCATAAGGGAGACAGGCTCAAGGGGACACACAGGGACTAATGGGCAAGGGAGACTGGCACACGGGGACAAGGGACACAAGCATAAGGGGACAAGGGAGACAGGCACATGGGGACACACAGGGACTAATGGGCAAGGGAGACTGGCACATGGGGACACAAGCATAAGGGAGACAGGCTCAAGGGGACTCACGGCCCCCTGACCTGCCAGAGCCGCTTGCAGCTGCGACCGTAGTAGTTACGCCGCTGCCTCACACACACACATACTACAGATATCACACACACACTACAGATATCACACACATCATACTACAGATATCACACACACACACACACACACACATCAGTTATTACACACACTACAGATATCACACACACATCATATTACAGATATCACACACATACTACAGTTATCACACACACACACTACAGATATCACACACACACACAGACATACTACAGATATCACACACACACACATCATACTACAGATATCACACACACACTACAGATAACACACACACACACACACACTACAGATATCACACACACACACACACACACACATACACACACTACAGATATCACACACACACACACATACACACACTACAGATATCACACACACACACATCATACTACAGATATCACACACATACTACAGTTATCACACACACACTACAGATACCACACACACACACACACACACACACACACACACCAGAGATACCAGCTCATATACACAACTCACAATCTCCTCTCTGGTACAGGGGTGGCTGATGTAAACCGGCTGCAGCTCCTCAGCTTCTCCTGACTAAGGCTAGTTTCACACTAGCGTCGGGAACAACCTGTCGCTGTGCGTCGGGCCGACGTTCCCGACGCTAGTGTGGTCTCCGCCGCACAACGGGGGCAGCGGATGCATTTTTCCCACGCATCCGCTGCCCCATTGTGAGGTGCGGGGAAGTGCGGGGAGGTGGGGGCGGAGTTCCGGCCGCGCATGCGCGGTCGGAAAAAGTGGACCGTCGGGAGCAAAAAACGTTACATGTAAGGTTTTTTTCTCCCGATGGTCCACTACCACACGCCCAAGCGTCGCAAAACGGACGCGACGTTTGGCAATGCGTCGCAAATGCGTCGCTAATGTTAGTCTATGACGAAAAAACGTATCCAGCAAGAACTTTTGCTGGATGCGTATTTTCGGCAAAACGACGCATTGGCGACGTATTGCAGTTAACGCTAGTGTGAAACTAGCCTAAAGCGGCTCTGTCCCGCACCTCCCCCCTGCTCTCGCCTTCTGTCCCGGGGTTATTTTGGCTTTCTCGTAAAGGGAACCTGTCACCCCGTTTTTTCCGTATGAGATAAAAATACTGTTAAATAGGGCCTGAGCTGTGCATTGCAATAGTGTATTTTGTGGACCCCGATTCCCCACCTATGCTGCCGAAATACGTTACCAAAGTAGTCGTTTTCGCCTGTCAATCAGGCTGGTCTGGTCAGATGGGCGTGGTGTCTTCCCCCAGATCTTGCTTAGTTTTCCGTTGGTGGCGTAGTGGTGTGCGCATGCCCAAGGTCCCGAATCCACTGCACAGGGGAGTGAAAATAGCGTGATGTGCGACATTTCATTGGTGATCGGTGGGGGCGGCCATCTTCCTTTGGCCGCGCGTGCGCAGAAGCGGCGCTCTGCTGGCCGCGGCTTCAGGAAAATGGCCGCAGGATGCCGCGCGTGCCCAGATGGAGATCGCGGCGGCCATTTTCCTGAAGCAGAGATGCGACACCTCGTACACACCCGACTCCGCTCCGTACACCCCCGGCTCCGCTCCGTACACCTCGTACACACACGGCTCCGCTCCGTACACCTCGTACACACACGGCTCCGCTCCGTACACCTCGTACACACACGGCTCCGCTCCGTACACCTCGTACACACACGGCTCCGCTCCGTACACCTCGTACACACACGGCTCCGCTCCGTACACCTCGTACACACACGGCTCCGCTCCGTACACCTCGTACACACACGGCTCCGCTCCGTACACCTCGTACACACCCGGCTCCGCTCCGTACACCTCGTACACACCCGGCTCCGCTCCGTACACCTCGTACACACCCGGCTCCGCTCCGTACACCTCGTACACACCCAGCTCCGCTCCGTACACCTCATACACACCCAGCTCCGCTCCGTACACCTCATGCACACCCAGCTCTGCTCCGTACACCTCATGCACACCCGGCTCTGCTCCGTACACCTCATGCACACCCGGCTCTGCTCCGTACACCTCATACACACCCGGCTCTGCTCCGTACACCTCATGCACACCCAGCTCTGCTCCGTACACCTCATGCACACCCAGCTCTGCTCCGTACACCTCATACACACCCGGTTCCGCTCCGTACACCTCATACACACACGGCTCCGCTCTGTACACCTCATACACACACTGCTCTGCTACATCCACCCAAACCCCTCCTGACCTCACACAAAAGCTTACCCTCCTCCAGCACGATGACAAACAGCACTGCACTACTGTCCTGCACTACACGGAAGCCCTTGTTCATGTGACTCCAACTCCTCCCCTCCTGTGACCTCATCACAGGTCCTGTGCGCACAGAGCAGTGGCAGCTATAGTAGTGGTGTGCGGCTCTCTGCGGTGGAGGGGCTCTGCTGCGGGTCAAGTGCAGTCCCACCCGTGATCGCGAGTGCACGCGCAGCAGGGCCTGTAAGGAAGAATTATTTAAAGGGCCGGCGGCCCATTTTGTAGCTTAGAGTTCTTAGGAGTCCGCCCAGTCTGCTGGACTGGGTGGGCCCCTAAGCACTGCGGGCCCCGTCGCAATTGCGACCCCTGCGACCGCGGTAGTTACACCCCTGGCTATATCTCAAAAATGGAGAATGGAGTACACTTGTGACCATTAGCACAGCATCGTTTTGTGGTATATTGCAGTTTCCCAATTAACTGTTCCTCCGAGGGAGTGATAACGTGTGACTGTTCTTCCTCTTGGATCATACATTTTGACCTTGTTTGGCATCTGTTTTCATGATTTCTATAACGTTCCCCTTGGCACATAGATATATTCTCTTGTTTCTATTACTAAACGTTTGGCACTAACTACTTCGATTCCGTGCAAGTCTGTTAATAGGGTCATATTGACTAAACCACAAAAGCTATTTATTAAAATAAGTCACTGAAAGATAACCTCTATGTGTATGGTGTCGGACCAGCAATGTAAAACTGCTGACAATGGCATTTTTATTTACATCATAAAGTAACAACCATTTATTTTTTTCATTTTTGTGTTGCAGTCTTGATTTTATTTCATATTACTTTGCCTTCTAATTTGAAAGTATTATCCGGTAAGGCATTAACCCCTTGAGCCATGAGCCAATTTTTACAATTCTGACCACTGTCACTTTATGAGGTTATAGCTCTGGAACGCTTCAATGTATCCCACTGATTCTGATATTGTTTTTTCGTGACATATTGTACTTCATGTTAGTGATATCATTTCTTCAATAAGACTTGTGTTAATTTATGAAAAAAATGGAAATTTGACAAAAAGTTTGAAAATTTATCAATTTTCAAACTTTTAATTTTTGTGTCCTTAAATCAGAGAGTGGTGTCACACAAAATAATTAATAAATAACATTTAGGCTGCGTGCACACGCTCCTGATTTTTTGCATTTTTTTCGCGATAAAACTGCAAAAAAAAGCTCACATTAAGCATCCTATTAAAAGAATGCAATCCGTATTTTGTATGCACATTCTGCGATTTTTTCCTGAGCAGAAACGCATTCCAGAAAAAAACGCAGCATGTTCATTAATTTGCGGAATCGTGGGGATTCCGCACACATAGGAATGCATTGATCTGCTTACTTCCCGCATGGGGCTATGCCCACCATGCGGGAAGTAAGCAGATCATGTGCGGATGATACCCAGGGTGGAGGAGAGGAGACTCTTCTCCACGGACTGGGCACCATATAATTGTTAAAAAAAAAAAGAATTAAAATAATTTTTTAAATTTACAAAACCATTTTTTTAGGGACCACCTTACACTATGACAGAAAATACCCAAAAATGATGCCATTCTAAAAACTGCTCTCCTCAAGGTGTGCAAAACCACATTCAAGAAGATTATTAACCCTTCAGGTGCTTCATGATAACTAAAGCACTGTGGACGGAAAAATTTTTTCACAAAAATGTACTTTAGACCCAAACTTTTTTACTGTTGTGCAATTTCTCCTGAGTACACGGATACCCGATATGTGGGGGAAATTCACTATTTGGGAACATGGCAGGGCTCAGAAGGGAAGGAGCACCGTTTGACTTTTTGGATGCAAAATTGGCAGGAATTGATGGCGGGCACCATATCGCGTTTGGAGACTCCCTGATGTGCCTAAAACATAATCCTAATCCCAACGCTAACCCCAACACAACCCTAACCCCAACTCTGACCACAACCTTAACCCCAGCTCCAATCCCAGCTCTAACCCAACCCTAATCCCAAACCCCATCCCTAACCCTAACTGCAAAAAATGGAAAAAAAATTACAATGTTTTAATTTTATTATTTTTATCTAACTTAAGGGGGTGACAAAGGGGGTTTGATTTACTATTGTTTTTTATTTTGATCGCTGTGATAGGGTCTATCACAGTGATCAAAATGAAGTAATAAGAAAAATCTCCTATCGTTGTCTGGTATTGGCCGGCAGATCTTGGCAGGTACACTGCGCATGCGCCTGCCATTTTCTTCCAGGAAGATGACGTGGAGGGCCAGATGATGGAGCAGAAGGATCCGGGGATGGCAGAGGTACTGGGGGGCTTGGGAGACCCCATTTCTCTCTCCTCTGGTATGCTAGATCATATTAGAGGAGAGAGAAATTAATGGAAAATTGGACTTTTCTTTCTGTGATCGCCGCTATTCAGTGAATAACGGCAATTACATGACGGGATGGCAAAAACCGACCCAAATCATGTTCTTCGGGGCCTCAGCTACCCACAGTAGCCGAGACCCCAGAGATTTTCCGACTCTGGGGGGAACTATACACTTATTTCTCAGCGCCATTAAAAAGCAACGCTGAGGAATAAGGCCCCTTAACTGCCTCCGTTAAAATGCGTATCAGCGGTTGTTAAGGGGATAAGGTTGTGTGTCCATGAAGAGTTTTTCACGCTGCGTATAGTATATATATAGAGAGAGAGAGAGAGAGAGTTTACATACGTGATCCATAATAAAGGGATAAAAAAAAATCTTGGAGTGGTGCTATAAGCTTCAGAAATGATCATGTTTATATGGTTATAGAAAGACCTTGCTGCCAATAAACATATCAGTAAAGTGGAAAATTGTGTTACTAAAAAATGGCAGTTATTGTTACACACCTCTTCTATTTCCTTAGGTATGTGGATTGTTCAGATATTTTATGCAAATATACAGCTCCAGTTTTCAGTTGGTGTATGTTTTTCTTGTTTCTATTGTTAATCTGTATATAATATTTTTTTATCTGTTCACAAAAAATGTGTGATGATTAGCTCATCAACTGTTTAATGAGGTAGTCACAGAAATGCTTTTCATTTAAATCTTCAGCTAATTTATTAAAGTATGCATCATAAAATTTAATCAGTTCTACTTGTCCATTTAAATTATAGCCTGAGAGAGACATGTTTGTCTATGTAATTGTGGGCATTTTAGCCTGAGAGTGGCATCTTCAGTAGTATATGAAAGTGGCATGTCCAGTAGGATACGACCCATCAAAGAAGTGTCACCTTGCTGTGGTTGATCGGCACTCATTTTATCCATCTATCTAGAGAAAATCAAAGCAGCATCAGCAAAAAAGGGGGAGGGTAGGGGTGCAGAACCTCCCAGGCATATACCAATCTTCCAATATACATAAAAACAAAGGCAGCACTCCCAAAATAAAAGCTTCATTTTTATTTTTTCCTGCAGAGACGAGTCCTGCCTGAAAGAAGTGATGGCAGACTGTGCTGGATGAAGAAGAAAAGCAAAGATGAATATCTTCTACTAGAGACGTCACTATGCATTATGTACAGATCTCCTGTGTATAATGTCACTGGTGATCGCTGTATTATCTGTACACTGACAGTATATTGTTAAATATGAATTATTAATTTTTGACTTATTCTTATTCTCAATTCTGTACAGAGCACATTGTCTCTCGCTGACATTACAAAAGCTATTCCTGTATATTAAGCTCAGAGTAAGTTAACACCATATAGAGAGAACATGTGTTCTATGGGACATATATAATCACGGTTCTTAGGAGGGTGGAGGCTGCCTCCTCCTGCTGTCACCTGCCTTCTCCTTCACTCTCCACGGACTTCAGACTACTCACAGAAGAAATGAACAGCTGGTCGCCATGATTGCTTCTACTCCATGACAAAGACAGACGCCATTTACCATTCAGAATCTCAAATGGACAATGTCTTTGTAACTACTTCACCTATTTTAAGTTTTGCTGCAATGTGTTTTTTGTGGACAATCCAATAAACCGCTACATTTTTTATAAAAATATCATGACTTTTTTCTTTAAGAGTATCACATCTGGTAAAGAGTCCTGATTAAATAAATGTGCGAAATAAGCATATTTAACATATATACAGAGCTCCTGTGCATTATGGACCAGTGATCCCTGTATTACTTGTATACCCTATACACTATATACAGAGCTTCTGTGTATAATGTCACTGGTGATGACTATATTGCCTGTATACTGACACTATATACAGAACTCCCGAGTATAATATCACTGGTGATCACTCTATTACCGGTACACTTACATTATATAGGGAACTCTAGAGGAGCAAGGAGAGGAACTGCGGAGCTTACCATGCTGTAGATCGAAATCAGAGTTTCAAACTGGAGTTCCTCTTGAAGATGCCGCACCCACTGCTGATCACAGACAAAATGGTGGGAAAAAGGGAGAAGATCCTCAGCACAACCATCCAGGATGATAAAATTTGATTCTTTATTTTAAACTTGTTAAAACATTAAAATAGAAACCTCAGGACCTGACGCGTTTCTGGTGTATGAAAACACCGTTATTCATAGGATTACCAAAATGAAGTGTATTGAGCTGCCATATATATCAGACCTATGTCAGTTAGCAAATATAATTAATTAAAAACGATTCAGTGCTCAGGTGTCAGACTCCTGGGATGTGAATGCTTAGTATATGCATAGACAATTGATCAAGTGTTATAATACACATTATAATATATTGCATGTCGCTATGATGCCCCATATGATTGGATAGCATAAATGAATGATTACTGCAACATGCAAAAATACAAAGAAAACATGACAATTGTATCATAATTGCTTACAGCAAGAAAAAGCATGAACGGTGTCAAAAATTAATTAAATTCTTAATATGTGGTAGACACCTATAAACATTAAAGCTCTATATAACCGTGTTCACACTGACTGTAAAAGCATGGAATATAGCGCAAATGGAATACATAATGCAAAAGATTGTAAAAAAAAAAAATGCTTAAATGTGAATTAGGCTACTTCCCCACATCAGTTTTTTGCCGCCAGGCAGGATAGAGAGAGAGACCCCAGAATGGAAAAATACCATTTCTGGGCATGTGCAGCTGAAAAAAACGGAATCCAACGCCGGAGTCAGTCATTGACGGATTCCAGCGCCATAGGCTTCCATTATAGGAAAAGCCGGACAGTGCTGGATCAGGCGCTGGCCTGTTTTTCGTGGGACACAAAAAACGTTCATCTGACCGCTGTTGGATCCCAAATTTTTGCCTGCAAAATTTTGATCCAGCGAAAAATTTACAAAACGGAAGGCCATCCAGCAAATTCCAGCGCTAATACAAGTCTATGCGGAAAAACGGATCCGGCAGTGTCATTCGCCAGATCCGTTTTTTAAAAAATTTGCCAGATTGTGCCTGACGGCAAAAAACATGTGTGAAAGTAGCCTTAGCCACAATAGAAAGACGTAGTACAATCCTGGACATGAAAAGAAAAGCACCTAAAGTCTAAATTTTTCCTTCAGATATTGGGAGCTCCAATGGGGTCCAAATTTTTCCCATTTCTTGCAATCCTCTTCATGGCATGGTGAGAGGAAATCTACTTTTTTTTCAAGCTCCAGATCACTACACCTCATCTCAGTAATTCTATGAGTAAGGGTGTTTTCATACACCAGAAGCGCGTCGGGTCCTGAGGTTTTTATTTTAACCCCATAGTAACAGAACCAATTTTTACAATTCAGACCACTGTCACTTTATAGCTCTGGAACACTTCAATCCCACTGATTCTGAGAATATTTTTTTTTTGTGACGTATTGTACTTCATGTTAGTGGTAAAATTTCTTCGATATAATGCGTTTATTTATGAAAAAAATGGAAATTTGGCAAAAATGTAGAACATTTAGCAATTTTCAAACTTTTAATTTTTGTACCCTTAAATCAGAGAGACATATTGCACAAAATAGTTAATAAATAACATTTCCCACATGTCTGGCTTTACATCAGCACAATTTTGGAAACATTATTTTTTTTTGCTAAGTCGTTATAAGGGTTAAAAAATTGACCAGCGATTTCTCATTTTTCCAACAAAATTTTCAAAACTATTCTTTTTAGGGACCGTCTCACATTTGAAGTGAGTTTGGAAAATACTCAAATGTGACACCATTCTAAAAACTGCACCCTTCAAGTTGCGCAAACCCACATTTAAGAAGTTTGCTAACCCTTCAGGTGCTTCATGAGAACTAAAGCAATGTGGAAGGAAAAAATGAACATTTTACTTTTTTCACAAAAAATTTACTTTGGAACCAATGTTTTTTTATTTTCACAAGGGTATCAGGAGAAAATGGACCACAAAATTTGTTGTTCAATTTCATCTGAGTACGCCGATACACTGTATGTAGGGAGGTGCTATACATTTATTTCTCGTTAAAAAGCGACGCTGAGGCATAGGTATCCTTAATTGCCGTTGTTAAAAGGCGTATCGGCAGTCATTATGGGGTTAATGTTTTTTAAACAGTTTCCAGTTACCTGTACACAGACATTATATACAGAGCGCCGCTGTATAATGTCACCGGTGAGCATTGCATTACCTGTACACTAGATAAACTGTGTAGGAGGTGTGGGTTAAATCCGCGCTGCCTTAATGAAGTTCCAAAGGATGATGAAATTAGACGGTGGTTTATTCAACGCGTTTCAAGGTCAGTGCGACCCCTTCTTCAGGATATTCCACATACATCATCATACATCAGATGTGATCACTGTATTACCTGTACACTATATGCTATATACAGAGCTCCTATGTATAATGTCACTGGTGATCACTGCATTCCCTGTACACTTACACTATACACTGTATACTATGTACAAAGCTCCTGTGTATAATGGCATTTATGGTAATATTAATATTGTGGTTTTTTATTAATGATCACTATTGTAATATTCAGTCACTATAAGGTGGGAATTTGTGATCTGATCATAGTGTGGTGGTATTTATCCCTTGTATGTGGTATTATTTGGTCATTATCTGATGGTAATATGGGGTCTGGTCATGATGTGATACTATTTGTCCCTTGTATGTGATATTATTTGCCATTTTAAAAAAATGTATGTGATACATTCCCTTAAAGAAAAATAAATAACAATATACCTAAAAAGAGTGTTGAATATTTTAAGAAACTTAATAGGTGACAGTAGAGTAGGGCCCTGCCAAAAAAGTCTTCCTTGTATACCAGAAAATGTTGCTTGTATGGAGCCCTGAAATTCCTGGTGTCAGTCCTTCCTGAATATACTAAAGAATATCAAATATGTTGTGTCATAACTTAAAATACCTTGTAAGTGACAAATTTCTTGTTTCTGTTCCTGATTAAGAATAACCAGGAACCTTCATACCAATCTTGCATGACTTAAAATAAGATTTGAGCAAAAAGATCACAGGTCCTTGGTCCATCATCCACGCGTTCGGCCTCAACGATGATGACTCCTATCACTAAAATATTTGAAGGGTTTCTGAAGGATGTTATTCTGGATTATCTCAATGAGAATAACTGTTTAACTCCATATCAGCATGGGTTTATGAGAAATCGCTCCTGTCAAACCAATCTAATCAGTTTTTATGAAGAGGTAAGCTATAGGCTGGACCACGGTGAGTCATTGGACGTGGTATATCTCGATTTTTCCAAAGCGTTTGATACCGTACCGCACAAGAGGTTGGTACACAAAATGAGAATGCTTGGTCTGGGGGAAAATGTGTGTAAATGGGTTAGTAACTGGCTTAGTGATAGAAAGCAGAGGGTGGTTATAAATGGTATAGTCTCTAACTGGGTCGCTGTGACCAGTGGGGTACCGCAGGGGTCGGTATTGGGACCTGTTCTCTTCAACATATTCATTAATGATCTGGTAGAAGGTTTACACAGTAAAATATTGATATTTGCAGATGATACAAAACTATGTAAAGCAGTTAATACAAGAGAAGATAGTATTCTGCTACAGATGGATCTGGATAAGTTGGAAACTTGGGCTGAAAGGTGGCAGATGAGGTTTAACAATGATAAATGTAAGGTTATGCACATGGGAAGAAGGAATCAATATCACCATTACACACTGAACGGGAAACCACTGGGTAAATCTCACATGGAGAAGGACTTGGGGATCCTAGTTAATGATAAACTTACCTGGAGCAGCCAGTGCCAGGCAGCAGCTGCCAAGGCAAACAGGATCATGGGGTGCATTAAAAGAGGTCTGAATATACATGATGAGAGCATTATACTGCCTCTGTACAAATCCCTAGTTAGACCGCACATGGAGTACTGTGTCCAGTTTTGGGCACCGGTGCTCAGGAAGGATATAATGGAACTAGAGAGAGTACAAAGGAGGGCAACAAAATTAATAAAGGGGATGGGAGAACTACAATACCCAGATAGATTAGCGAAATTAGGATTATTTAGTCTAGAAAAAAGACGACTGAGGGGCGATCTAATAACCATGTATAAGTATATAAGGGGACAATACAAATATCTCGCTGAGGATCTGTTTATACCAAGGAAGGTGACGGGCACAAGGGGGCATTCTTTGCATCTGGAGGAGAGAAGGTTTTTCCACCAACATAGAAGAGGATTCTTTACTGTTAGGGCAGTGAGAATCTGGAATTGCTTGCCTGAGGAGGTGGTGATGGCGAACTCAGTCGAGGGGTTCAAGAGAGGCCTGGATGTCTTCCTGGAGCAGAACAATATTGTATCATACAATTATTAGGTTCTGTAGAAGGACGTAGATCTGGGGATTTATTATGATGGAATATAGGCTGAACTGGATGGACAAATGTCTTTTTTCGGCCTTACTAACTATGTTACTATGTTACTATGTTACTGTGGCTGGTAGGAGGCAGAGCGAACAGTCAGTGATTTCTCTGCTTCTCCCTTTGTTCAAAGTCAGTAGATCTGTATAAAAGATATACTGTACGAATCTAAGTAGTTGTTACAGTACAGTTCAATATCTGTTAAAGGGAACCAGTCACCAGGTTTGGTGGATACGAGTTACGGCCACCACCTTTTAGGACATATATACACACCATTCTATAATGCTGTATATAAGCCCCCAACCCATCCTGTAAGAGAAGAAAAAGACAATTTATTATACTCACCTGCGGGACGGTCCGGGCCGAGGGGTGTCGCTCTACTTGTTCCGGCGCCTCCCATCTTCTTATAATCGCCGTCCTCCTTCTTGGTTCGTGTGGATGATGCGTCCCTGCATCATCTAGGCAGTCTGCTCAGCATAATCGCGGGCTGCTGATGGTAGTTAGAGGTCAGATAGCTATGGTGGCCTGTTAGACCGTGCCAGGTGCATAGCCTAAAAGGCATTCTACCAGTGTAACACTGACATGTATAATGCATAATGACATTTTACATAATACATATATTTATGTAAAACAAAAATAAAAAGAGTACACATATTTTATATCAAAGTGTCTGGAGCAATTCGACCTATAAATCTGTCACAGTAGTTAATCCCTTCAGTGAATGCCATAAAAAAGTAGCAAAAAACTATGCTGTTTTATCATACCACCGAACAAAAAGTGAGATTAAACAAAACAAAATACTTAAATGTAAATAAAAGATGTATCTCTGAAAACATTTTCTCGTCCTGTAAAGACAAGCTGCCATACAGCTCTTTCAGCAGAGAAATAAAAAAGCTATAGTTGTCAGAATGTTGCCAAAAAATTGATTTTATTGTGTAACAGCAGCAAAGTATAAAATAAATTATATAAATGTGGTATCGCTGTAATCGTACTAACCTGAAGAATAAGCCTGCCTTATCATTTTTACCCCATTGAGAATGGCATTAAAAAAAGACAATTCCTGAATTGCTGGTTTTTGTTCATTCTGAAATCGGAATAGAAAAATATCAAAACATGTTATATGCCCGAAAATGGTACCAATAAAAACGTCAACTTGTCCAAGAAAAAACAAGCCCTCAAATGACTCTGTCGGCAGAAATCTAGAAAAATTATAGCTCTGAAAATGTTGTGATGCAAAAACTTTTTTTTTGTAAAAAAACACATTTTTTAGTGTCACAGCAGCCAAACACAAAACCCGATATAAATCTGGTATCGCTGTAATCGCACCGACCCGAAGAATAAAGTCATCTAATCACTTATACCGCACGAGCAACGGCATAAAAAATAAATAAAACCAATTCTTGATCGGCTGTTAATTTGTTTATTCTGCCTCTCAAAAATCACAGAAAGGCTCGGCGCACATTTATGGTGCGCTCTGAGCTGAGGTCTTACATCGTGGTTTACATGATAATTTCTTAGATACGCGATTCAGACTGAACCCCAGCGGAAAATTCCCTATGATGAGGCAAAAAAAGACACTTAGAACTATTTCTGGTCTGTGATCCAGCAGTGTGCATCCTTTTAAGTGTCTTTTTAGGCGTGCACAAAAGCGCGGTTAGCCACAGTTTTGTGCACATCTGTAAAGAAGGATACTGCTGAACAAAGGCCAGAAGTAGTCCAAATTAATTCTGCTGCCTCATTATAGTGAATGGATCTGTTGGGAGTTTCATTTGAATCACGTCACTCAGAGATTTTCATGGAAACCCCAATGTAAGTGCTCAGCGTAGTTTCTGGAAAACACTCAGTAAAAATTTTTCACTACACCTGTAAATAAATTCCCCGAGCGGTGTCATTTCCAAAATGGGGTCACCTGAGGAGGGATTCTGCTCTTCTGGCACCTTGGGACTCTGCATACAGAGTAGACAAATTATTCTACAAAAAATCTGTTCTCCAAAAGTCAAATAGAGCTCCTTCCCTCCGGAGTCTCACCGTGCGGCTAAGCACTACTGTCCAGCTCTCTATGGGTATTGCCATGTTCCGCAGAAATTATATGGAAAATTTTGGTACAATTTTTACCCATTTCCCTCTGTGTAAATGTAAAATTTGGGGCTAAAACAAAATTTTTGTGGTAAAAATGTAATTAGTTTTTTCTACACCGCCCATTGGTATAACATTCTGAGACACACCTATGGTATCAATATGATCACAGGACCCTTCTATGAATTCACTGAGGGGTTTAGTTTGTAAAATGGGGTCTTGTATTGGGGGTTCTGCTGTTCTGGCACCTCAGGGCTCTGCCAATGTGACATGACACCTGAAAACCAATCTGTACTATAATATGGTGCTCTTTCCCTTCTGAATTTTGCCCTATGCCTGAAAAGTAGTTCCTGATTAGATGTAGGGTGTTGGTGGACTCAGAAAAAATTGTACAGTAAACTATGTAGTAATTTTTTTCCACTTAGCCCTTACAGAATTTAAAACTTGTGGCTAAAACAACATATTAGCGTTAAAAATGCAATGATTCTTTCCTCATCACCAATGGTATAAAAATCTGTGAGGCACATGTGGTGTCAACATGCTCATTGCACCCCTAGATGAATTAATTGAGGGGTGTAGTATGTAAAGTGGGGTCACTTATTGGGGTCTGCTTTTCTGGCATGTCAGAAGCTCTGCCAATGTGACATGGCACCCTCAAACCATTCCAGCAAAATCTACACTCCAATATGGCCCCTCTTCCTTTCTGAGCTTTGCACTGTGCCTCAAAAGTATTTTTTGAGCACATATGTGTTATTGACATACTCAGAAAAATGTGTAACAAGTTGTACTGTTTGTTTTCTTCTATTTACCATTTACTCCACCCAATGTTATACAATTCTGTGAATCATCTGAGGGCTAAAAATGATAACTACACATCTAGATAAATTCCTCAAGAGATGTCGTTTCCAAAATGGGGTCACTTGTGGGGGTTTCTGCTGATTTGACACTACAGGGGCGCTTTAAATGTGACATGGCACCTGCTATCTAATCCAGCAGCAATGGTGCTCCAAAATTCAGATATTAATCCTTCCTTTGCAAGTCCAAATAGTAGTTTTCCAGCACTTGTGGGGTATTCATGTACTCAAGAGATATTGCACAACAAATTGTGTAGTCCATTTTCCACTTTTCCGCTTGTAAAAATGAAAAATGTGAGGTAAAAGCAACATTTTGCAGGAAAATGTTATTTTTTCATTTTCATCATTTTCAGTTCAATGGCATAAATTTCTGCGAAGCACCTTTGGATTCAAGGTGCTCACCTTACCTCTAAATAAATTCCTTGAGAGGTGTCATTTCCAAAATGGTGTCACTTGTGTGCGATTTCCACTGTTTAGGCACATCAGGGGCTCAGCAAACACTACATGACGTCAGCTATCTGTTTCAGCCAATTTTGCATTCCGAAAGTCAAATAGCCCTGTTTTCCTTCCGAACCCTGCCATGCGCCCAGTAGTTTTCCACTAGGTATGGGGCATTGATGTAGTGAAAAGAAATTGCACAACAAACTGTATCATTAATTTTCTCATGTTATCATTGTGAAAATGAACAATTTGGGGCAAAAGCAACATTTTTGTGGGAAAAATTCATTTATTCATTCCATATTGCTTTAATTCCTGTGAAGCACCTAAAGGGTTAATAAACTTCTTGAATGTGGTTTTGAGCACTTTTAGAGGTTCATTTTTTTTTTATAATAGTATCACTTTTGGGTAATTCCTGTCACATAGGCCCCTCAAAGTCCCTTCAAATGTGACGTGGTCAGTAAAAAATTGGCTTTGTAAATTTTGTCAGAAAATGAAAAATTGCTGATAAACTTTTGACTCTTCTAACTTCTAACCCAAACCCTAACAAAAAAATTATGTTGTAAAGTAAATATACGGTAAATGTTATTTATTGTCTATTTTGTGCGACATAACTATCTTGTTTAACCCCTTTCTGACCTCGGACGGGATAGTACGTCCGAGGTCAGATCCCCTGCTTTGATGTGAGCCCGCATCAAAGCCGGAACATGTCAGCTGTTTTGAACAGCTGACATGTGCCCGCAATAGCGGCGGGTGAAATCGCGATTCACCCGCCGCTATTAACTAGTTAAATGCCGCTGTCAAACGTAGACAGCAGCATTTAACCGGCGCTTCCGGCCGGAAATGATCGCATCGCCGACCCCCGTCACATGATCGGAGGTCGGCGATGCTTCAGAATAGTAACCATAGAGGTCCTTGAGACCTCTATGGTTACTGATCCCCGGCAGCTGTGAGTGCCCCCCTGTGGACGGCGCTCACAGCACATCTGCATTTCTGCTACATAGCAGAACATCAGATCGCTGCTATGTAGCAGAGGCGATCGTGTTGTGCCTGCTTCTAGCCTTCCATGGAGGCTGTTGAAGCATGGCAAAAGTTAAAAAAAAAGTAAAAAAAAAAATGTGAAAAAAAAAAAAATATATATAAACGTTTAACCCCTTCATGACCGTGGGATTTTCCGTTTTTCCGTATTCGTTTTTCACTCCCCTCCTTCCCAGAGCCATAACTTTTTTATTTTTCCGTCAATTTGGCCATGTGAGGGCTTATTTTTTGCGGGACGAGTTGTACTTTTGAACAACATCATTGGTTTTACCATGTCGTGTACTAGAAAACGGGAAAAAAATTCCAAGTGCGGTGAAATTGCAAAAAAAGTGCAGTCCCACACTTGTTTTTTGCTTGGCTTTTTTGCTAGGTTCACTAATTGCTAAAACTGACCTGCCATTATGATTCTCCAGGTCATTATGAGTTCATAGACACCTAACATGACTAGGTTATTTTTTACCTAAGTGGTGAAAAAAAATTCCAAACTTTGCTAAAAAAAACCCCAAAAACAATTGCGCCATTTTCCGATACTCGTAGCGTCTCCATTTTTCATAATCTGGGGTCGGTTGAGGGCTTATTTTTTGCGTGCCGAGCTGTCGATTTTAGTGATACCATTTTGGTGCAGATACGTTCTTTTGATCGCCCGTTATTGCATTTTAATGCAATGTCACAGCGACCAAAAAAACGTAATTCTGGCGTTTCGGATTTTTTTCTCATTACGCCGTTTAGCGATCAGGTTAATGCTTTTTTTTATTGATAGATCGGGCGATTCTGAACGCGGCGATATCAAATATGTGTAGGTTTGATTTTTTTATTGATTTATTTTGATTGGGGCGAAAGGGGGGTGATTTAAACTTTTATGTTTTCTTTATTTTTTTCACATTTTTTTTAACTTTTGCCATGCTTCTATAGCCTCCATGGGAGGCTAGAAGCAGGCACAGCACGATCGGCTCTGCTACATAACAGCGATCATCAGATCGCTGCTATGCAGCAGAAAATCAGGTGTGCTGTGAGCGCTGACCACAGGGACCTCTATGGTTACAATACTGAAGCATCGCCGACCCCCGATCATGTGACGGGGGTCGGCGATGACGTCATTTCCGGCCGCCCGGCCGGATGCGGTAGTTAAATGCCGCTGTCTGCGTTTGACAGCGGCATTTAACTAGTTAATAGCGGCGGGTGAATCGCGATTTCACCCGCCGCTATTGCGGGCACATGTCAGCTGTTCAAAACACCGCGGAGCCCTGCATCAAAGCAGGGGACCTGACGTCGGACGTACTATCCCGTCCGACGTCAGGAAGGGGTTAAATCACCCCCCTTTCGCCCCATTCAAAATAAATCAATAAAAAAATTATCAAACCTACACATATTTGGTATCGCCGCGTCCAGAATCATCCGATCTAGCAATAAAAAAAACATTAACCTGATCGCTACACGGCGTAACGAGAAAAAAATTCGAAACGGCAGAATTACGTTTTTTTGGTTGCCGCGACATTGCATTAAAATGCAATAACGGGCGAGCAAAAGAACGTATCTGCACCGAAATGGTATCATTAAAAACGCCGACTCAGCGCACAAAAAATAAGCCCTCAACCGACCCCAGATCACGAAAAATGGAGACGCTACGGGTATCGGAAAATGGCGCAATTTTTTATTTTTTTATTTTTAGCAAAGTTTGGAATTTTTTTTCACCACTTAGATAAAAAATAACCTAGTCATATTAGGTGTCTATGAACTCGTACTGATCTGGAGAATCATAATGGCAGGTCAATTTTAGCATTTACTGAACCTAGCAAAAAGGCCAAACAAAAAAACAAGTGTGGGACTGCACTTTTTTTGCAATTTCACCGCACTTGGAATTTTTTTCCCGTTTTCTAGTACACAACATGGTAAAACCAATGATTTCGTTCAAAAGTACAACTCGTCTCGCAAAAAAATAAGCCCTCACATGGCCAAATTGACAGAGAAATAAAAAAGTTATGGCTCTGGGAAGGAGGGGAGCGGAAAACGAACACGGAAAAACGGAAAATCCCAAGGTCATGAAGGGGTTAAGGGCATGAAACGTCAATTTTTGCAAATTGAGACATTTTCCAATTTTTTTGCGAAATTTTCGATATTTTCATAAATAAACATAAATCATATAGATCAAAATTCATCATTAATATGAAGTACAACATGTAAAAAAAATATTCTAAGAATTACTGGGATATGTTGAAGCGTTATTACCACAAAATGTGACACTTATCAGAATTGGAAGATTTGGCCTGGTCAGGAAGTTGAAAACAGGCCTGGGGTGAAGAGGTTAAGAGGTACACGTTGCTTATATGGGGCCGACCAGTCTTCTGGAAATGATTCAGGCACTAGAAATATTGTTTTTCTGTCTTCCATGTATGTTAAGGCAATTAATTTAATAAATTAAATACACAAAATGGAAAGTATTGAGAGTGTGATGAATTGACACATACTAGAGAATTAAATTGTAAAATATTTATTTTTATACATGTCTACTGTATATCTAGTGTCACACACAATAAACACCAGACACAATATAGGAAAGTTATTTATACAACAGTGCATCAGCTTAACGTAATAAATAATATCATCGGCAGACTACTCCTAGTGCAATACAGTTTTGGTGTTCTGTACAGTATTAATATTCAGGATATTATAGGACAGATTGTGTATCTTGCACCTGTGGCACGACATATAAAGACATGGACTACATCTTCTTGCAAGACTATGGGCAATGTCAGCAGAGTGTCGTGGGTGAGAGAATTGCATCAACAGAGTACAATAAAGCAGTAGGAAGGACTGAATCATTAATTTCAAATATTTACTTTTTTCTAAAAACACAAGGTGACACGATACACCCACTCTGTGTGGCATTGTTTAATAAATGATTTTGACAAATTATGCCTAAAATTACATTATTTTCAGATTTTAAAATGTGTAATACGCTGATCTAGCCAGGGAGGATTTACATGTACGGTCTGCTAAGGATGAGAATACAGCCGCTTGGAAAAAAAAAAAAGCCTCTTCACAATGTCATTGCCATAAAAGTCCAGCTCATTGAAATAAATGTCCTCCAAGAGGAGTTTGTCAGCACTCTATACATCAACGTCCACAAGTATCACCCCCCTGATAAGAGTGATGTATTGCGCTTTATATTTAGCATGTGCTAAAGTTGCACCACACCATGTCCTTGTCATTCCGTTCTATACAGTGCCTATTTACAGCCAGAAGTGTATATGCTAAGGGCAGTATATACCCGACATATTCTTACATTTTACCCTTATATATCTATCATCCTGGAAATTACAGAAATATTTCTAGAGAAGAACAGTTGTCAGACTTGGTGCTTTATTACAGTTCTTGGATGACTTGAAATATGTAGGACGTATAGAAATCATTTCACTATCAGCACTGTACACAATCCTGGCACATAAGTAGACACTTGCTTAAAACTAGTCTGTAAATAGTTTGTAATATGTATAGGCTGTATTGAAGCTAAGTGATACTTCGTTGGACATCTTAAAGGGGTTGTCCAGTCAAAAGCGATAAATCTGCAGTCACTTTTGTGTGACTGCAGATTTATGAATCCCCCCAGTGCACGCACTGCGAGCTGCAGGGATTCAGACCCAGGAACGGAGGCTATGTATGAGTTATACTCACCCCCAGCCAGTGGGTGCGACCTCGCTCCATACACTTACATTGCGCAGAAGCTGTGCCCCGACCAGTAACGTGGACGGTCAGTGGGTGTTTTTTCTAGAGGGTGCAGTATTGCTCCATACAAGTCTATGGACAAGTCTATGGCTGCGCCCACTGGCCGGGGGTAAGTATAACTCATACATACCCTCCGTTCTTGTGTCTGAAACTGGTGAATCTCCGAAGCGCAAAGTGCATGCGCTGGGGGGATTCATAAGTCTGTAGTCACACAGAGTGACTGCAGACTTATCGGTTTTGATCGGGCAACCCCTTTAAGATATTTAAAGAGTAACTATACTTTTATTTGGTTATTGATCAGCCATTGAAAAGGCATGAATCTTTTGTAATATACTCCAGTACCTTATTTTGTTTCCTTTTCCCTCAAACACCATGTCGGAAATGCTATTTCATCTGCCTTGTTCATGCTCTTTTAGAAGCTGCTCTGAACTGCTGCTCTACAAAGATTCATAACTTTTTAATAGCTCTTCTAAGTTTAAATAAAAAAGCTTTAGTTACTCAATAAAATGTATTTCTAGTAGTGTATACACTATAAATGATAGTGACTTTAATATTTTAGTGCTGTATCTTTTATAGTAATTGATTTGGATTACTTAAAAGGAGAATACATTGCTATTTCCAATATGGGCTCTTATGTAGGTATTTCTACAGTATTTCACTAACAGAATACCACTCCCTTATGCATTATCTAAGTAGTCACACGAGTCATGGGAATATGGCAGTAATATACATATATTGACAGACATGGAGAGTAAGAGTAGAGATCAGAGAAGGCTCGATCTATACCAGTATGTAGATGACATACTGGGAGAATAAAACCCTCCCCCATGGCCTCTATAGCCTTCAGAATGGTAGCAGCTTGTTACTGGTTCTACTTATAGCAGGAAGATCAGCACTGGAGAACTTACAGATGCCCCAGAAAATGACATACTAATCAGTGTAAAAGCACAAGAACATTCGTGAGCACATGCAGACGTTCTAGTATTTGGCTGAGGAGGCGCTGTATATTGTAGTTTTGATCCATTGACAGATAGGCATACTTATACTGACCACTGGAACATGGATGCTATTTCTACTTTCTGCCTGAGTATCTATTAGATATTGCTTGATTGCTGTATTGTAGACCAAACTAATAAAGTGATGATATAGTTATCATACATACATGTATTTTACTGTATTCAGTTTTTCACTGAGAAGCTATGATGTCATTGGGTTCTGTGGCTTCAACTCAGTGTTCAATCAGATGCACAATACATAGTCCAATATACTTATTTTATTACTAAGTGACTTTAATCTTAATGTTCAGATGATCACTCAAAACTGAACTCATATGTCCCCCAATGTCATCTCTATGATTGTCCGCATACTGGCTGTCGCTGTGATATTAACCAACTGTGTTGTAAAAAAAAGTGTACTGCCTTTTCTCTATGTACCATTGTTACACAGGACACCATGTTACTCCATCATGTTACTATGGTCTCATTTCATGCAAACATGAATATAGGTTAGAAGATCCAACTGTAGCTGTATGGATGTATGTATTAGCTATTGAAACACTAGATAGATAGATAGATAGATAGATAGATAGATAGATAGATAGATAGATAGAGTGTGTGTGTGTGTTTGTGTATACATATATAAACATATATATGCATGTACTGTACAACCCCTGGCAAAAATTATGGAGTCACGTCCTTGGAGGATGTTAATTCAGTTGTTTAATTTTGTAGAAAAAAAGCAGATCACAGACATGGCACAAAACTAAAGTCATTTCAAATGGCAACTTTCTGGCTTTACGAAACACTAAAAGAAATCAAGAACAAATAATGTGGTTGTCAGTAATGGTTACTTTTTTAACCAAGCATAGGGGAATAATTATAGAATCACTCAATTCTGAGGAAAAAATTATGGAGTCATGAAAAACAAACAAACAAACAAAAAAACACTCCAACACATCACTAGTATTTTGTTGCACCTTTGGCTTTTATAACAGCTTGCAGTCTCTGAGGCATGGACTTAATACAGTAAGTGTCACACAGTATTCTTCATCAATCTGGCTCCAACTTTCTCTGATTGCTGTTGCCAGATCAGCTTTGCAGGTTGGAGCCTTGTCATGGACCATTTTCTTCAACTTCCACCAATGATTTTCAATTGGATTGAGATCCAGACTATTTGCAGGCCATGACATTGACCTTGCGTGCCTTTTTTCAAGGAATGTTTTCACAGTTTTTGCTCTATGGCAGGATGCATTATCATCTTGAAAAATGATTTCATCATCACTAACATCCTTTCAATTGATGGGAAAAGAAAAGTGTCCAAAATATCAACATAAACCTGTGCATTTATTGAAGATGTAATGACAGCCATCTCCCCAGTGCCTTTACCTGACATGCAGTCCCATATCATCAATGACTGTGGAAATTTGCATGTTCTCTTCAGGCAGTCATCTTTATAAATTTCATTGGAACGGCACCAAACTAAAGTTTCAGCATCATCACCTTGCTCAATGCAGATTCACGATTCATCACTGAATATGACTTTCATCCAGTCATCCACAGTCCACGATTGCTTTTCCTTAGCCCATTGTAACCTTGTTTTTTACTGTTCAGGTGTTAATGATGGCTTTCGTTAGCTCTTCTGTATGTAAATCCCATTTCCTTTAGGCGCTTTCTTACAGTTCGGTCACAGACGTTGACTCCAGTTTCCTCATTAGTTTTGTTGTGCATTTCCTGTTTGGAAACATATTGCTTTAAGTTTTCGGTCTTGACGCTTTGATGTCTTCCTTGGTCTACCAGTATGTTTACCTTTAACAACCTTCCCATGTTGCTTGTATTTGGTCCAGATTTTAGACACAGTTGACTGTGAACAACCAACATCTTTTGCAACATTACGTGATGACTTACCCTCTTTTAAGAGTTTGATAATCCTCTCCTTTGTTTCAATTGACGTCTCTCATGTTGGAGCCATGATTCATGTCAGTCCACTTGGTGCAACAGCTCTCCAAGGTGTGATCACTCCTTTTTAGATGTAGACTAATGAGCAGATCTAATTTGATGCAGGTGGTATTTTTGGGTATGAAAATTTACAGGGTGATTCCATAATTTTTTCCTCAGAATTGAGTGATTCCATAATTTTTCCCCTATGCTTGGTTAAAAAAAAGTAACCATTACTGACTACCACATTTTTTGTTATTGATTTATTTTACTATTTCTTAAAACCAGAAAGTTGCCATTTGAAATGACTTTAGTTTTGTGCCATGTCTGTGATCTCCTTTTTTTCTACAAAATTTAATGAACATCCTCCAAGGCCGGTGATTCCATAATTTTTGACAGGGGTTGTATGTATATATATTTCTGTGTATATATACACTCAATGTTATGTAAAGAAAAGAGTGTTCACGAGATAGAAAATAATCTGCTACATAATGCTACATGCTGTCTATGACGATTATAATCTTTACAGTTAGATTGATTGAAGTGATGTGAAGACACAGAAAACTGCATTTTGCACGTGAATTATAATATCACTGTACTGAATCCTTCCGACATACTAGCAGTGTTAGGATTTATAGAAAACACCAGCTTAGTTTGTGGCCTTGTGTATTATGTCAGACGGTATATCCAGTAATAATATGAATGTAAGAGAAGGTCACTCTTTATATAAAATGAAAGGGAAGGGAAATCTATATTTAAACCAATGTCACATCTGCCAGTAACTGGAAAGGGAATTACTGTATTTCCTACCAGAAGCCAACACAGTAACCACAGTTTATTCAGTAGTATTCAAGGCAACCAGATACACTGAAATGCACTTTCATATACGGTAGTTTATCCACTGTAATAGGTGCAACCATTTTCTCAAAGGAAGAAACAGACATAGCAAAGCCCATCGGACATAATCCAATTCTAAGACACAATGCATCCATATGGAAGTATTGGAATATAGTATTACATGGATTATGGGAACCCTACAGCATATCTTAGAGGTCTAAAGATGGGAGGAGGTTGCAGTAGATGTCAGTATATGTCTTCAAGTTTATAGCAGACTCTGTGATATTACTTGAATCGACTCACTAAGGGAACATGACTATGCTGTCTGACCTTTAAATATATATATGTAGTACCTTAATTTACAAGCAGCTGACACTGGCCATTTTTGCTAGTACCTGTAAACTTTGAGGACAGTAATTTGCTACTAAACAATGTGTATCCATCGCAGTGCCCTGCTCCATCTCTTCCAGTACAGTGGGACTGAAGAGTCATTCATGAGTCTCTACCTTTTCACAGCTTGCATCAAGCCCAGATCTGTGGAAAAAGTGATAAAAATATTTCTACTGATAATGATATCAAGTGAAATTGAAGGAAATCCCTGCATACTGAACAATGATAAGCTCATCCCTAATATACTGTATATGCACCATTACTGGGAAATTACTCAAACTAATAAATTACCATTGAAGTTGACTGTAATAGCATGGTCTTTCTGAAAGCTACCAACCATTAGCAGGATAGTGCCAGAATGCCAGTGCTCTGTGTCAGGAGTGATCTACCATAGATCGCTTTTGCTGGGCACAACTGTAGGCACAGTAGTGAGTCACCTACAATCTGCCACTAAGGGTATGTGCAGACGTTCAGGAATTGTCAGCGCTTTGGATACAGCACATGTCCGCTACTTCCACAGAGCTGCCGGCTATTGAACCCAGGTGATTCCGCATGTGTTCATTGAACTGTGCAAATTCACTGCGTCCAATACATTGTACGGGTGACATTTATCTTGCGGAGGCTCGCCTCTCTGCAAGATAAATAGACATGCTGCGGTCGGGAAAGACGCGTGACATGTCCGTCTCCGTGGGTGATCCGCGAGCGTCTCTGGATGCATAGTGGGCATGGGATTTCTTGAAATACCATCCATGATGCTATAACATATGGACTCTGAGGGTTGGACGCTGGGCAAGTATGCAGTGTCCTACCCACAGCATTTACTTATAATGTGCACACACCCTAATTATTCTCTCATGGTCATTCTCTTCATTTCTGTGATGTGGGACAGTTTGGCTGTGACTGTATGGGGAGTAATGTACTTTATCTTTTACGGAGGCACTATAGCTGTAACCAATTTTGGGTAGTATGACTGTTTTATGGACAACAGTATGAGGAAATGAATTTCCTATGACATAGTACTATAACTTATCATATATTTTATATAAAGGGATAGGCAACAAGCAGCGAAGCTTACTCTTAGAGTGTGATCCCATGATCCTGAACAGAAGGCAGTACCATCTGGTGACACACGCAAGGTGCTGACTCTGTTCTCATGACCAAACAAGATGGACACACGACTTCCTTTAAGAACATCCCAAACATTGATTGTGTAGTCATTGTAGCCAGCAAATAGCAGACGACCTGAAACAAACAAAAGTGGGACATCAAGGAAAGCAGAACAGTTCATTCAACTGGGAAAGCGTTTATTCTGTACGGAGATTAATGTGGCACATAGTAGACAGAGTGAGGGAGCTGCACACCTAAAGGTACTTGGAGAAGCTTCAAATAGGATTTATTGTCAGTGATTTATATCCATTGGTTACACCACGGTAAGTACAGAATTATGTAGTGTTTTAGGTGAAAAACCCTTCATCAGACAGTATAGGCTATGTTCACTAAATATAGGTCCAAGGGGTCGAGGCTGCGGGGTGGGATACCCCCAAACAGGGACAACCAGGATCCAGCTGGATCCAGGCCTCCAGTGTGTGTGACACATATCATGGCATTTCCAAACTGAATGTATTACATATGTTTTCACAAAACACGCTGCAGAAAACTGCTCCATATCAGTAGCTGTGAGATATATACAAATGTAAGAGTCTTTTGCCACATGAATAATTATGACTTTGTGAATGCGGTGATATATTTTTATGTACCTCACAGGTTAACTTTACAATCAGAAAGATCTTAATTACAGTCATAATTCTGCCTTTTTAGTTCATCATTCTTCTCTCACTACTTTTTTGCTATAGCCATTTGTTCTTACTGATGGCAGTCTATGTACACAGATCTCTGTAGGTCTACACAGGACCTGATGAAGTGGTTTTTTTGTGTTCGTAGTGTTCTATTGTCTGAGAGAGGCCAAAAGAGTACCCTTTTGGGTTCTGCTTAGTCAATATATGGTATATAGTGTATGTAAGCATACCACTGGAAGAAAAAAAGGTATACACTAGCATTTCAGACCACATCATTCTATCCAGGAGTCCTACGGGTGTTGGATGACAGTTTGGCAGCTGTCACAGGCTTCTGATGAATGGACACATTATGAAGATTTCAATAAATTGATAGATGACGGATACCACTAAAGCCGATTGATGCCTTTGACAGATGCATAACTTGCAAATTTCACCCATAGACTATATAGCATACAGATATGTCACAAAGAGCCATTTAACCCCATTATAATCTCTGATAAGCATCCATCACAGCCTTCATGTATTCCAGATACTCCACAACAAAGATCCTTCTAATCTACCGTAATTACACAAAATCAATATGGACCCCCATAATTGTGCTCGTTTGTCCACCCAAAACAGAATGGCCTGGGGTTTGCTCCCCGAACATACCCTACTATTTCCTCCACAATATGTGTAATTAGATAATAAATACTTTTCACTCTACATTACATCTAAACACTAATGTCCAAATGTATCAATCAGTTTACATTAGTCTATGGTGTAAACGAAGGCAAATAAAAGAAGCAAATTACTTTAGGACAGTCCAAAGTGCTCCACATGTAATGTGAAGCATACTCCTTTTTTCTTAAACTAGAGTATGAAACGCCAGTGTTAGAAAATGTTGGCCTAAATCTGGCGGCATACTGGCCTAATCCAGAAGGCTACCGAAAGCCTTTTGTTGTCGTGCTGTGATTCATTATTCTATGAAAGGCTCATCTATAAAGTCTTATTCTAGTATCTGACTGATATTTCAAGCTCAGTGGTCAGATTTTCTCTTATAGTAACACCCTATGAAGCATGGCGCTGGCATTTTTCTGCCATCCAGTACCCGTCAGAACTGTTGACAGCTGTTTTTTCTTTGTACGAAGCAGAAGTGCTGACTGGATGCAATCACTAAAGATAGTTTTACTGAACTATGAGCTCACAGGACAAAAGGCGTACATGAAATACCTAAAAGCAAGCATCAACACAGCAGTCTCCTGTCACAAAGGCAGTTTAATTGCTACTGTCTGTTTCCAGCAAAATAAATGATACAATATGCAAATTTCAGTGAAGTCCTTAATTAAACAGGATAAATAGCATTTCCTTCAAGCTTTATATATTTTTTATTTGATTTTACAGTATTATGTGGTTGTTGGAAAAATTCCAGTATCTAAGTGCTCAAGATAATCACTAGAAAATACATTCAAATCACGAGTGACTATTTTCCCTTAAATAAAATCACCAGTGAAATTTGTAAAATGGCAGATTCATGTGCCCAGGCTGACTTCCTATTACAGAACATAAACAAAGTGGCCAGACATACCTGTTGTCCTCACTGTGCACAGTATACTACTTGTAGCCACAAGGAACATCTGCCGTATTCATAGTGAGCAGACATGTATGAGGCAGTGTAAGACGTGTTCCTGTGTATTATAGAGCAGCAGTGGGAGAAGGAGGGTAGAGAGAACTGTTACAAAGGTAAAACCTGTGATAGGTCCTAAGGGTGCTTCTGGCTCTGTGAATATGAAAGACTCAGATTAACCCTTAAAATTATCTGTGACCTCCACAGTGGATCAATCCTTTAGAAGCAGCCATTTCCCCTTCAAATAAATTAACCGTTTTGAAGCAGCTTTTTTGCCTACCACATTGCTTTAGTTTCTGTGAAGCACCTAAAGGGTTAATAAACGTATTGAATGTGGTATTGATGGTGTCACTTTGGGGTATTTTCTGTCATATAGACCCCGCAAAGTCACTTCAAATGTGAGGCGGTCCCTAAAAAAAAAATGGTTTTCTAAATTTTTTTGGAAAAATGAGAAATTGCTGCTAAACTTTGAACCCTTCTAACTTCCTAACGAAAAAAAAGATGTTTAAAAAATGATGCAGATGTAAAGTAGAAATGTGGGAAATGTTATTCATTAACTATTTTGTGTGACAAAACTCTCTGGTTTAAGAGCACAAAGATTAAATTAAAAGTTGGAAAATTGCTACATTTTTAACAAATTTCCGATATTTTCAAAAAGTCCAAAGTTATTAGCACATAAAGAGACACTGGTCAGAATTGTAAAATTTGTCCTTGCCAGGAAGGTGAAAACAGGCTTCGGTGTGTAGGGATCAATGACATGAATTTTCAGAAAAGTCTTATACTTTATCATTTTCTTTTCACACAAGTAATAGGTCCTCTACAGGAAATGCCTGAGTACAGTTTAAAAAAATATGAAAGAACAGAATATTATATCAATGTTCAAGAATAGATAGTGCACAGCATGTAACTAGGTAAGAACTTACCACTAAGGGAGAAATCTACACTTGATGCTCCAAAAATGATGCTCTCTTTAGAATAGATGGCGACTTCTCTATCCGCTCGGAGATCATACATGCGACACTGTCATTAAAATACAAAGGGATCATTGTACAAGACATTACTAGGATCCTGTCTATGTTATCTAAATATTTTAATACTGGTAAAATGACTTATAAAGAAAATTATTTGACTATGGGCAATCACTAAGTAGCACATACCCCTAAACAATCATCTCTTACGTTAACCCCCTTAAATGCACCCTATGGTAAGACTAGGGGGCGTCCAGTAAGGATTTCTCTACAATTACCATTAAAGTTTCCTAAAGTCCTACATAACAGATGTGTTTAAGTGTACGAGTAAATAGAAGAGGTCACAATGCTGTGGGAACTAGGTTGAGGGCCTCATTAGTTGTCATCAATGTTTCAGAAAAGAGCTAAATATAGTTTAGAACAACTGGACAGAAATAAACTGTTTCAGAACTATAAAGTTATGTTCATTGAGAACATTTTGAATTAAGAAAAAAATTAATTTGATGTCTAACTGTATTTTCAAACCAAATGCAAAAGGCCCCAAAAAGGTGTCTGTTTATTAACCCCTTCACCCCCGGAGCTTTTTCCGTTTTTCGTTTTCGCTCCCCTTCTTCCCAGAGCCATAACTTTTTATTTTTCCGTCAATATGGCCATGTGAGGGTTTATTTTTTGCGGGACGAGATGTACTTTTGAACGATACCATTGGTTTTACCATGCCGTGTAACAGAATACGGGAAAAAAATTCCAAGTGTGATGAAATTGCAAAAAAAGTGCAATCCCACACTTGTTTTTTGTTTGGCTTTTTTGCTAGGTTCATCAAATGCTAAAACTGACCTGCTATTATGATTCTTCAGGTCATTGCAAGTTCTTAGACACATAACATGACTAGGTTATTTTTTATCTAAGTGGTGAAAAAAAATTCCAAAGTTTGCTAAAAAAAAAAAATTGCGCGATTTTCCGATACCCGTAGCGTCTCCAACTTTCGTGATCTGGGGTCAGGTGAGGGTTTATTTTTTGTGTGCCGAGCTGGCATTTTTAATGATAGCATTTTGGTGCAGATACGTTCTTTCGATCGCCTGTTATTGCATTTTAATGCAATGTTGCGGCGACGAAAAAAACGTAATTTTGGCGGTTTGATTTTTTTTCTTTGTTTTTATTGATAGATTGGGCGATTCTAAATGCGGCGATACCAAATATGTGTATGTTTGATTTTTTTTTTTTTATTGTTTTATTTTGATTGGGGCGAAAGGGGGGTGATTTGAACTTTTATATATGTTTTATTTTTTTTATATTTTTAAACACTTTTTTTTTACATTTTGGAATGCTTCAATAGCCTCCATAGGAGTCTAGAAGCATGCACTACACGATCGGCTCTGCTACATAGAGGTGAAGCACAGATCACCTCTATGTAGCCGAAATGCAGGTGTACTTTGAACGCCGACCACAGGGTGGCGCTCAAAGCAATCGGCCATCAACAACCATAGAGGTCTCAAGGAGACCTCTGGTTGTTATGGCAATGCACCGATGAGCTCCGATCATGTGACGGGGGTCAGCGGTGCGAGTAATTCCGGCCGCGCGGCCGGGAGCGCTAGTTAAATGCCGCTGTCAGCGTTTGACGGCGGCATTTAACTAGTTAAAGGGCGCGGGCGGATCGCGATTCCGCTCGCGCTCATTGCGTGCACATGTCAGATGTACAAAACAGCTGACATGTCGCGGCTTTGAGGTGGGCTCACCGCCAGAGCCCACCTCAAAGCGGGGGTTCTGCCAGCTGACGTACTATTTCGTCAGCTGGCAGAAAGGGGTTAAACTAGCATGGCAGATTATAATATATTATATTTCATTATAGAATAATTTAGTAATCCTATGCACACACATGCAAACGGACAGCTTTGCACTACTTTCAAAGGAAACCAATTAATTTATAATTAAAGTGGTATTTCCCATCTCCAAGATCCTATCCCAATATGTCGTAGTTATAATAATAATGATATTAACAAATCCTTCAAATTAGCAATGTAATATAGTTTTTCTGATTCACGATGTTGCTTACCCCATGTACAGGGCAACAGGGCACATTGCAGTAGCGTAGGCATGGTCACAACCACTAACATCTGCCAAAGTAACTACCGTATTTTTTGGACTATAAAACAGACTATAAGACCCTTCGGACCACAAGACACACCTAGGTTTTAGAGGAGGACATCTTCCATTTTACCACACAACGTACGGGAAAAAAATCCAAATGCAGGGAAATTTAAAAAAGATTTTTGACAGTTTTTTAGGTTTTGTTTTTACGACGTTTATTGAGTAGTAAAAATGACCCCAAATCAAGGTTCTCTGCGTTAATACTATTATTGTATAATTATTTTAGTGGCGAAAAATTCTAAAAAAAATTATTTTTTTGTTTGTGTCACCATTTTTCGAGCCTTTTAACGTTTTCATTTTTCAATAGATAGAGCTGTGTGACAGTTTTTGGTTTTTTTGTGGGGCATACACACTATTTACAGTAGTCCTGTGTTTAGGGTATCAAAGACTGTCATACATTTTTGTTCACAAACCCTTCGGCGTTTTTATGATTTGAAGTTGCCTTTTAATATTACAACTTTCATATTTTTTATGTTGTGTGCTGGACCACCGAAATGCTTAGCCACAAGATGATGGGTCTGGCAATGAGGCCTCATCCTTGCTCTCAGTCTCTGTCCTGTTTCTCCCACATAGAGACCCCAATAGGACAAATAGTGCGCAGAATTAAACACACCACATTGGAAGAGAAACATGTGAATGTCCTGGAAGTCTTATAGTTCTGCTGTGCATTGCGGGTCTGTATGCTGTGTGTGGTCATTACATGAGTGCAGGTTTTGCAACTCTTCACATTGGAAGGATAGGTTGATCTTGGTGTATCAGAGGTCATATAACTTCTGAGCACAATATCTCTTAAACTTAGAAGTTGTCTGTAGCACAGCAAGGGAGGGTCCTTGAATATAATTTTTGTATATATTGTACATAACAGAGTTTATTTCAGAGCATTTATCAGATCAGAAATAAATCAGATTTCATGTTCAGTTTGGATTGCAATGTCCGGAGGACATTTTTGGACAGGCTTCAGCAGCTGACATGAAGACCTGTTCTGGAGAAGTACGGTACATAAAGACCTAAAAGGCCTGAAGAAATGCACTGTACACATAAACTTGCATAAATATTTGTATGAGCTTGAACACTTGCTGAGCTTGCCAATAAAATTAGTGAATACATAAGTAATGTGAGAAAAAGCACAAGTAGCTTCCGCACGTGGCATGGAGCTACTCAACATGCTACACTGTCACCACAATTACCGTAGCATCATCTGAGCCAGAGGCAAACGCGTCTCCACTGGGGTAATACCTAGAGAAAAGAAAAGTACCAATGAGCGATCGTAAAAGTAGAGGTAATATTTTAGTGTACAACATTAATATGAAGTGCATGTAAAAGTCTGGGCACCTCTGGCCAAAATTACCGTACTGTTAATGTGAACAGTTAAGCAAGATGAAGATGAAATGATCGCTAAAGGGGCCAAAGTTAAATATGGAACATTTCCTTTGTATTTTAGGCTATATTCAGTATATATATATATATATATATATATATATATATATATATATATACTGCTCAAAAAAAATAAAGGGAACACTTAAACAACAGAATATAACTCCAGATAAATCAATCTTCTGTTAATTCAAACTGTCCACTTAGGAAGCAACACTGTTTGACAATCAATTTCACATGCTGTTGTACAAATGGAACAGACAACAGATGGAAATTATTGGCAATTATCAAGACACACTCAATAAAGGAGTGGTTCTGCAGGTGGGGACCACAGACCACATCTCAGTACCAATGCTTTCTGGCTGATGTTTTGGTCACTTTTGAATGTTGGTTGTGCTTTCACACTCGTGGTAGCAGGAGACGGACTCTACAACCCAAACAAGTGGCTCAGGTAGTGCAGCTCATCCAGGATGGCACATCAATGTGAGCTGTGGCAATAAGGTTTACTGTGTCTGTCAGCGTAGTGTCCAGAGGCTGGAGGCGCTATCAGGCTGAGGTAGCAGACCTGCTGCTGGGTTGTTGCCCTCCTATGGCCCCCTCCACGTCTCCTGGTGTACTGGCCTGTCTCCTGATAGTGCCTCCAGCCTCTGGAGCAGTGTGTCTTGATAATTGCCAATAATTTCCATCTGTTGTCTATTCCATTTGCACAACAGCATGTGAAATTGATTGTCAAACAGTGCTGCTTCCTAAGTGGACAGTTTGATTTCACAAAAGTTTGATTTACTTGGAGTTATATTCTGTTGCTTAAGTGTTCCCTTTATTTTTTTTTGAGCAGTGTATATATACAGCTCTGGCAAAATTTAAGAGACCACTTCAAAATGTTCAGTTTCTCTGATTTTTCTCTTCTTAGGTATATTTTTTAGTAAAATGTAAATTGTTCTTTTATTCTATAAACTTCTGACAACATGTCTCCAAATTTCCAAACCAATAAATTTAGCATTTTTTTTCTGACAGAGAAAAATGGTCAAAATTAAAAAAAAATTAGTGCTTTAAGACCTCAAATAATGCAAAGAAAACAAAAATCATTTAGAAACAACAATACTAATGTTTTAACTCGGGAACGGTTCAGAAATCAATATTTTGTGGAATAACCATGATGTTTAATCACAGCTTTCATGCGTCTTGGCATGCTTTCCACCAGTCTTTCACACTGCTTCTGGTGCCAAAATTTAAGCAGTTCTTTGTTTGATGGCTTGTGACTATCCATCATCCTCTTGATTACATTCCAGAGGTTTTCAATGGGATTCAGGTCTGGGGATTGGGCTGCCCATGACAGGGATTTGATGTGGTGGTCTCGTAATTTTTGCAGGAGCTATATATATATATAAAATGTAAAAGATGAAACTATTTTTTGCCTAAAATACAAAGAAAACGGGTCATCTTTAACTTTAGTCCTTTTAGAGATTATTTCCTCTTCAACTTGCTTAACTGTTCAAAATAACAGTAATTTTGATCAGGAGTGGCCAAACTTTTACTTGCCACTGTAACTCTGATAATAGCACTGGGATCATTATTTACATTGCATGAAAGCATTTATGAAGGCACTGGAATAGAATGAATAACCATATAATGTGCATGCAAAAATAGCTGGGCACTAATGGTGGAAGAACAGTCTAAGGAATATAAGGTTATAGTCACACACGACAGATTTTCGTAGAAATATCTCCGACTGTAGCTCACTTCAATTAATAGAGCTGATTCAGTGAAAAAAATGAATGGAACATCCATGGAAATCTGAAAGTCACCCAACAGCTGCAACAAGGAAGACCATTACAAGGAATTCTACCTAATCTGAGAGAAGCAGCATAATAAAGGGGCAGAGACCCTGATTCCAGCAATGCATCACTTACTGGGCTGCTTGGTGTAGTTTTTATGAAACATTGTTTTATCAGCACGAGATTATTATAAGAGGAGTAGTAAATCCGTAGCTCCCAACCGTCCCAGATTGTGCGAGACTGTCCTGCTTTCAGGGCTCAATCCCGCGTCTTGTCACATCAGGGCTTTTTTCCCAGTTTCTATACTCACCTCACTTCTCTCCGATGTCTTCATGACTCTGTAGCCCCTCTTCCTCAGGAGGCGGGACAACATCTCTCTGCTCAGTGCATAAACTAAATTATATACTCACTGCTTCTCCCTCCTGTGTTCAGGTCTCCTTGAACTCACATCTCCTTAAGCTGCAGCTCTACCACTGAGCCACAGCTTATAATGATGTAGATGGGAGAATTTGGTTATCTTGACCTCTATTGCAGGAAATGATCACAGAAGCAGATTATACATGTCCATAGAGATACATTATATACATAAAAATGTATTTCTATGGTCTGTGTATACTGAAGTGAAGAAAAAGATTTTTTTTGTTCCTATAAAAGTTGTAGAAATAATAGGCAGAAATTACAAAAACTTCATTTTTTTTCCTGTGAGTCTCGCCAGATCTTGAACCCACAACCTTAACATTACAGGTAGATATTTAAGCTACTGAGCAACAAGATCTGACAATGTCATGGGGAGAATTCTGTGTACCTTATCTGTATTGCAGGCTCTGACTCAACAAGCAGATAATACTGATAGAAATACACTATGTGCAATGTATGTATTTGTATTCTAGAGGGAGAATAAAAGATTTTTACATCCTATAAATTACTAAAAAATAATAATGAAAAACACCTGACAATCAAAAAATTGTTTATTTTTAATGTGGTTTTTTTTTAATAATAAACATCACAAATTACCAAATAACACGGACATATTTGGTGTCCCTGTAATTGTAACTACCCGCACAACACAGTGATCAGATTATTTACAGGGATCGGTAAATTATGTAAAACATGGCGTTATTGATATCTTTTCTCTATTATAGCCATAAAACTTTAATAAAACTGTAATGCTGAGGCCATGTTCACACACAGAGTAAATGATGCGTTCTTTCTGCTGCTTTTTTTCTGCTTATTTGATGCGATTTGTGGGCAGATATGAAGCAGAGCTTTTAATGTGTTTTTAATAGAACAGAAAAGCTTTAACTCTGCATTTAGAAAATGCAACAGCGTTTTTTTTCATGTGTTTTTTTCCAGAAGACGCATAAAGAGAAAAAATACACCAAAACCACAGAGTTCAGCAGCGTCTTTATACCACAAGGGGCGGAGATTTCATGGAATCACATCCACTTTGCTTGAACATTTAGATCTTTGTTACATGCTGCACATTTTCTGTTTTTTTTTTTTAGCTCATCTCTAGTCCCCACTGTCCTGGATATGGTGGTCAGTCCCGGATTTGGGTCCACACCCTGCAGTGTCAGGCGTCTGCTAAATTTCCCTTACTACCACCGCCCCTCTGAAAACTCCTCCTGCCGGGGGAGAAGAAATGGTAAATGGATGTGGACTGGGGTGTGGCCAGGAGCGTGGTCAAGATTTGCCACGCAGTGCTACGCACGCCACATCATCTGTCCCTGTTTCTGTTCTCCAAAAGTTGTGAGGTATGGAAACCTGCCAAATAGTCCAACCATGCCACCATGACTAATTGGCAGCTTTCTGCCTATGCACAGTGTACACAGAAAGCTACGAGAACTGGTAGATCAGATGAAAACAGTTTTTAATCAAAACTGTAGCCATCAGCCCACTAAAGTAAGTGAAACATCGCTGGAATCAGAGTCTCTGTCCCTTCATCATACTGCTCTCAGAAGGGGTAGTAAAAACTTATTGACAGTTCGCCTTTATGAGACCAGAGAATTGTGATTAGTCTTCATGTAGTATCATAATACTATGGCTACCAAAATACCTACAGCTATGATGTGATTAATTTCTAGGAGGGGAAGGCAAAACTATACTGGATTACTGTATTTTTTTACTGAAATATCTTCATTACAATATTATATATCATTTGCACACATATTTACCGTACACAGCGCTATCACACTCTGCAGTGTTGTATACCAGAGGCATAATCTGAAGTCCCTTGGCCATGATACCAAATCTGGACCTACCTCCTCCCTACCATGTGCTATTTAGGCTACTTTCACACTAGCGTCGGTACGGGGCCGTCGCCATGCATCGGCCCGACGTACCGACGCATGCTGTGAAATAAAAGCACAACGGACACGACGCACACGTAACGTTTTTTTGTGCCGACGGTCCGCCAAAACACGACGCATGGATGTGATGTGTGGCCATATGTCGCAATGCGTCGCTAATGCAAGTGTATGGAGAAAAAACGCATCCTGCGGGCAACTTTGCAGGATGCGTTTTTTCTCCAAAACGACGCATTGCGACGTACAGCAAGCGACGCTAGTGTGAAAGTAGCCTAACAATACTGATTTCCTTTATTGGCCCCTATGGGGATCAGGACTCAGGGCTGCTTGCTGCTTCTTCACCCCCATCGCTGCAGTGTACATCTGCTGTAATGTTACCGTCAATCTATAAAACTGCCCATTGCTTAAGTTACATTAGAAGCACATAAAAAAGTCTGCTTTCATCCAGGCCACAATTACCATATAAACTACTTTAAGTTCTGTTCCACATTTTACAAAAGAGCTAATATTTCCTGCATGGAAATGGGTCAGCCCAGTAAAAGGCTCCTGCATTCCTTCCAGTTAGCCCCCAAAAACTGCTGAGAAATATATCCCAGAATAAACTGGTTTGAATAGTGGTCTCCGTATTTTCTGACTTGTGTAACGCTTTGCACAGATCCACGTGGCAGGTCGTGTACAGCACAGAGGCATCTCATACTGACCGGACACTATTGATGTCAGATTCATGAGTTTCAAATGACTGAATGCACTGGCCAGTTCGCATGTCCCATACCATTGCTTTCTTGTCACAGCCCTAAACAGGGAGAAAAATCATAAACATTCAGTCAGTAATTGACATGATATATTTTAATGTCAGGACTATATACATCAGTCTGAAGCTTAAGCTGCATTTACACTGCAAGATAGTTGAGAAAGAGCGTTGCTAAAATATCACGTTTATCATGCCGTGTAAACAGGCTACCGATTACCCAATGAAAGCAGCACAAAAAGCCATCGTTCTTGGCGGAGCATCATCCTGAGTGAACAGGACTCATACTGCCGAGAACCATGGCAGCTTATGTAGATCTACTACATTGGTCTGCCTATGTGAACAGGCATTTAAGCCACAAAGTTTACCAATCAGTGGTAGTATCGTGCTATCGGTCAGACCCTTATAATAGGCATTATATTACAATCATGCAGGCATCAGACTCCTCTGGTGTGACCTTTGTTAGGCTGAGTTCACACTGCGCCTGTGGCGTCCGTTAGACGGACTACGTTACACCACGGCATAACGCAGTGTAACGTAGTCCATTAACGCCGCCATTAAGTTCTATGTCGGACGCATCGCTAGCGCACGCCCACAATGGGTGTGCGCTAGCCATGTGCCGTCATTGAGTGACGGACCCCGAGACGCGGGCTGCAGCGTTTCCGGGTCCGTCACTGCTAGCGCAGATAGAGCTAGCAGAGCTCTATCTGAGCTAGCGATGTGACAAGTCGGCACTTGCGTTACAGCAGCCCATTACCGTATGTGTTGAACGGGCTGCTGTTAATGCAGTGTGAACCTAGCCTTAGAAACAATAGGAGTGGACAGGTACAAATCTACACTGTCCCACCTTGACCCTGACAGCAGAGGGTTCTACAAGCCCATAAGTGTGACTTTTCTCAGCATATTCCTCCAAAAGCTGACAGTAGAAATCTGTGGCTTGTTTAACATGCCATCCCACAAAGAAGAGAATGTTAGTAATACTCCTACAGGGTTATTCTAAGGGTATGTTCACACGATCCTGATTTCAATCCTTTTTTTTTCAGGACAAAAACCGCAGCTCTTGGCAGAAAACGCAGGTGCGTTTTTGGTGCGTTTTTGGTGCGTTTTTGATGCGTTTTTGATGCGGTTTTTAGTGCGGTTTTTAGTGCGGTTTTCTCTGCAGATTGTCTGTGTTTGACACAAATAAAGCTTTAACTGCAGTGGGGGAAAAAAAAAAAAGAAATGATGTCATTTCCTTGTCCAACCCTTTTCTTCTTCCATCCTCCATTTTGGGACTAAACACCAAAATGAGTGGACGTGTTTTGAATGACAGCGCTCCGCCGAGTGCGGAGCGTAGGCCAGATCACAGCCCGCGGATCCAGCTCTATCCAGCTATGCGTCATGCGCCCCTATATTTAACATGTCGCACTTGCGTTTTGCGCCGCATGCGTCACTGCAGCGCACGCATCCGGGCGCAGAGGACGCAGCAAGTTGCATTTTTGCTGCGTCCAAAATCAATCAAAAAAAGGACGCATGCGGCGCAAAACGCAGCGTTGTGCATGCGTTTTGCTGCGTTTTTGTTTGCGTTGTGTGTTGCGGCGCCGACGCTGCGGCGCACAACGCAAATGTGAACATAGCCTAAGTGCCACGTATTTAAGTGCCACGTATCACGTATGTCAGTGCCACGTATGTCAGTGCCACGTATTTCAGTGCCACGTATTTCAGTGCCACGTATTTAAGTGCCACGTATTTCAGTGCCACGTATTTCAGTGCCACGTATTTCAGTGCCACATATTTCAGTGCCACGTATTTCAGTGCCACGTGCCACGTATTTCAGTGCCATGTATTTCAGTGCTACGTATTTCAGTGCCACGTATTTCAGTGCCACGTATTTCAGTGCCACGTATTTCAGTGCCACGTATTTCAGTGCCACGTATTTCAGTGCCACGTGCCACGTATTTCAGTGCCACGTGCCACGTATTTAAGTGCCACGTGCCACGTATCACGTATTTCAGTGCCACGTATCACGTATTTCAGTGCCACGTATTTCAGTGCCACGTATTTCAGTACCACGTATTTCAGTGCCACGTATTTAAGTGCCACGTGCCACGTATTTAAGTGCCACGTGCCACGTATTTCAGTGCCACGTATTTAAGTGCCACGTGCCACGTATCACGTATTTCAGTGCCACGTATCACGTATTTCAGTGCCACGTATCACGTATTTCAGTGCCACGTATTTAAGTGCCACGTATCACGTATTTCAGTGCCACGTGCCACATATTTAAGTGACACGTATCACGTATTTAAGTGCCACGTGTCACGTATTTAATTGCCACGTATTTAAGTGCCACGTATCCCACGAAGATTTTCCATGGAGAACAGACACATCCAGAGACATGTCTGCTCTCCACGGCTGTAGCAACACACTGACAGGAGCCATAGTTCCTGTCGGTGTGTCACTGCGCATGCGCGAGCGAGTTTACCGGTGGTCATTGACCCCGGCACTCTCGCTTAACGGCAGTGCTGCGTGGGAAAGTTCAACGCAGCTGTACTGCTGTTAACCGAGACGCCGGAGTCATTGAACTCCGGAACAGTACGCGATACACTGCTAGGAGCTTCGCTCCTGGCAGTGTATCGCCGGAGAGCAGCCGATCGGCGTGGGACACTCGTTTTATGGATTCTGCGGACAGGGAGTATGAATTTGATTTTTTATTTTGTGATTTTTTCCTGGAGGATCGAGGGCTTCGCCTACCAGTGTGCTGTTGGTGAGTATATACTCTGTGTTATATGTTGTATGTACTGTACTGTGTGTCATGTATGTGTATTGTGTGTAGGTGTTTTGTGTAACTTTACAATTGTGCTAAGTCGCCGGACACAGGGACTACTCTCCCATCCTAATACCGGATGGGAGTCGTAGTCCCATACGGCGACTTAGCACAATGGTGGCGTCGCATGGGGACACACACACACACACACACGCATACACACACACATATACACACACCACACAGACAGACACACACACATACCAATTCAATCAAACGGCCGACACGATCCCCATGCGACGGTACGCCTCCATGTCTCTCCGCCCAAGCACTTCCGCCGACGCACTTCCGGCCGCTTCCCCGCACTTCCGGCTGCAGCGGTTCTGCACCACAAACCGCAATAAAACCCGCAGATATATTTTTGATCTGCGGGTTTTACTGCGGGTTTGACCTCACAATGGAGGTCTATGGGTGCAGAACCGCTGCAGTTTCGGGGAAAGAAGTGACATGCTCCTTCTTTTTTCCCGCACCGATTCATCGCGGCTTTTTAAGGGAAATTCAGGACCGTGTGCACAGTGGTTCCTGTTTTCCATAGGGGTACATTGTAATGTACCCTGCATGGAAAACAGCTGCGGAACCGCAGCGGCAAAACCGCTGCAGTTCTGCAGTAAAAAACGCACTGTGTGAACATGGCCTAAAGGTTATGCTTTTTTTTTCTTTTACACTTGGTCAGGTACTGTAGCGTACCCTGACACAAACTCACTCAGTCCATTCAAATTAAGGAACATTTTGCAAAATTAGACAACTCTAATCTTGTATTTGGAACTGCTACAATCAAGTTAATGACTGTACATGTTGCAATACACAGAACTCTATACCAGACAGCGGAAGATCTGTGTTCCGGTGTGTCATTACCACATACACAGCATTCTGACATAATTGGACAGATGCCTACTTGGCCAGGACACTGCTCAACTAGCAAAGCATCCACAATCTTCCTTCACTGACCACTATTTATCACTTCTCACTTTGTCTGATGATATTGGCTTCTTTACAAGAAAACATTTCTAAGCCTCTCTACCAGGAGGAACAGAATACAGGGTGGGCCATTTATGTGTATACACCTAAATAAAATGGGAATGGTTGGGGATATCAACTTCCTGTTTGTGGCACATTAGTATATGGGAGGGGGAAACTTATCAAGATGGGTGGTGACCATGCCGGCCATTTTGAAGTAAGCCATTTTGGATCCAACTTTATTTTTTTCAATGGGAAGAGGATCATGTGACACATCAAACATATTGAGAATTTCACAAGAAAAACAATGGTGTGCTTGGTTTTAATGTCACTTTATTCTTTCATGAGTTATTTACAAGTTTATGACCACTTATAAAATGTATTCAAAGTGCTGCCCATTGTGTTGAATTGTCAATGCAATCCTCTTCTCCCACTCTTGACACACTGATAGCAACACCGCAGAAGAAATGCTAGCACAGGCTTCCAGTATCAGTTGTTTCAGATGCTGCACATCTAGTATCTTCACAGCATAGACAATTTCCTTCAGATGACCCCAAAGATAAAAGTCTAAGGGGGTCAGATTGGGAGATCTTGGTGGGCATTCAACTGGCCAACGACAACCAATCCACTTTCCAGAAAACTGTTCATGTAGGAATGCTCGGACCTGACACCCATAATTGATGGTATGGTGTGGTATATGGGGTACAAAGATAGTGGGGCCATTCTTCATCAATGGAAACCTCAATGCCACTGGATATCTGAAATTGCTACATGGAGTTTTTCCAGCAAGATGATGCACCATCACATTATGGGTGTCAGGTATGAGCATTCCTAAAAGGAATCTGACCCCCTTAAACTAGCATTTCTTCTGCGGTGTTGCTATCAGTGTGTCAAGAGGGTTTCATTGGCAATCCAACACAATGGGCAGCACTTTCAAACCATTTTATAAGTGGTCATAAACTTGTAAATAACTCATGAAAGAATAAAGTTATGTTAAAACCAAACACACTATTGTTTTTCTTGCGAAATTTTCAATAAATTTGATGTGTCACATGATCCTCTTCCCATTGGAAAAAATAAAGTTGGATCCAAAATTTGCCACAAACAGGAAGTTGATATCACCAACCATTCCCATTTTATTTAGGTGTATCCATATAAATGGCCCACCCTGTATATTCTTATCCTGATAATATTGTTGGTCCCATATGGTTTCCAATATTCCATTACTTACTCCAGATACAAAGGTATTTCCAGTTTCAGATGGTGCAAGGTCCAGGCACAAAACATCTGCACCATGCCCATGAAAACTTTGCAGCAGCTGACCACTCTCCACGTCCCAGAGGGCACATGTCCCATCTCCACTGGCAGTCAGAATCTGAATGTAAAATCAAGCATAGTCTGGATCAGACATAGATACACAGATTTTCTGCACATACTGTACATACTGTAGAATCTATACACTTCATTTTTAAAGGAGTTCTAGATATATATAAATATGGCTAATATCACAGCACTAGGGTACCATTCCTTAAGATTGGCGTTTTTGTACACCAGTCTTAATGAAGGGTGTGCAGGAAAAACATGCACCTAATTCATTCAGATGCGCCTCGGAAGAAATTGTACTTCAATCTGCGAAAGGAACACTGCTACTTTTTTAATAAATTTGCCAGGAGGGCCTTGCCACACCACGTCCCACCCAAGCACCATTTTGGCAGAGATTCCCGAAACTGACGTGAAAATACCAAGGGTTGCAACATTTTGGAGCAGCTTCGTGTTGCACTAAAATACTTTGACACTTGAACATGTTTTACGCCAGAATTCTGTCTTAAGTTAACACAATGATTAATCAGGATGTAAATTTGTGTACAATTCCTAACACAAACTATGCAACAGAAGCAAAACCGGATCAATAGCAGCACTGTCATCAGTACTCAGACAAGGTTGTGGTTTGAAATCATTATTTATAGAGGACTTTTCACCAATTTTTTCACATTGAACAGGATACACAATGTAGTATCGGCTGTGGAGTGAAAGAAAACTTTTTGCTTTTCAACATTTTGCCTTTCTGTTGCAGAATTATTAGCAATCAAAGTATTTGGCACCTAATGAGTTACGGTACCTTTTGTGAAGTCTAAGTGGGTGTTATCAGATACACTGGGAGGTGTGTTCTTCTGCCTCCTGTATGACACTGACCAACCATTAGCAGGAAGCAACACAGAAGTGCCAGCCAGAGTGTGCAACCTAAATAAGCACTGAAGGTATATTACATTGTTCTTCTGTGCTGTGTACTTCTTTCCCCTGTATCAGTCGCTAATCATATGCAGGCAGCAACACAGCAGAAAAGAGCAAGCCCCCACAATACCTTAGGTTTGTCAGTGTATGAGATGCAATGATACAGCTCTCATCTCCTGGTCTAACCTCCTGCATAATTAGAAAGTGCTGAGAGATTAGAGCACAGATGTAACACCCTTCTCATAATGTCCCTGTGGGGGAAAGGTGCAGCACAACTGAGTTTAGCTGTTTCACATTACAAAACTTTCTATCAGTTTTCCTCCTCTTCTAGCATTGTCAGCTCTTCAGTGCTGCTGTTTCTTCACACTTCCTGCCCGGAGATGAGTCACACTTATTTAAGTTGTGCCCAAAGCTCATAGTGTGACTACGGAAATAACTCTGGACAGGCAGTGTGTGTGCATGAGGGGGGCAGTGTTATAAGAGGAGGAGAGTTGATAGAAGGGTTTGTAATGTGACACAGCTAAACTCATCTGTTGTGCCCCTTCCCCCACAGGGACTGTATCTGCTCTCATCTGTGGTGTAATCTCCTAGCACTTTTGCAGTCATGCATTAGGTTAGACCAGGAGGCCAGAGTTGCATCATTCCATCTCACAAACTGAAACTGAGAAACATGCTATGGTGGGGATGTGTTTTGTTTTTTTGCTCTGTTGCTGCCTTCTTATAATTGGGCAGCTCATACAGGAAGAAGTACACGTCCTCAGTAAAAAATATGATAACATCCACTTGTACGTAACAAAGGTTAATTTTTTAGGTGCCAAATACTTTGCTAATATCTCTGCAATGAAGAGGCACAATTAAAAAACAAACAACGTTTGATTCCACTCTGCAGCCACTGTTACATTATGTGTCCAGTTCAAATGAAAAACTTGGTGAAAGGTCCTCTTTATTTCCATGTCCATTAAAATATGTTTCTGAACCATATCAGGTCCTTCCTCCCTATTTGTTCACACATCATCATGCCCTGGTCCTGGAGGGCAGTACGTGTCCTTGCAGTCACTGCTGCTTTGGATTATTGACAGGCATAGTTTGCCATCATGTCGTGTATCCAAATAATTCGTTCATTTAAGCAACTAACCATATTATGAAGTGATTAAAAACATTTTATGGAAGAACAAGGTCAACATATTAATGATGATCATGAGTTGATTGGTGGGTCATTTACGTGCAAAAAAAAGGTTACCGGTGGTTTTACGCCTTCTACAAAAGGTTACTGGTGGCTCTACCTTGTATACATAGGGGTATGTATTGTAGCATTACACAATTGTTTTCTTGCAGATTCCATGAAATATTGAGGAGCCCTATAACAGCTCTGTACAACCATGTGTACATGACTTTAGGCAGTGTATCTATTGTTCTTAGACCGTCTCAAATGATTCAGGACTGAGATTGGGTAAAGAAGTAGTCACACCTGCCCTGCTCATCTTGTTCTGAATTACTAAGCAGGTTTTTAAGGCCTCTGTACACAATTCAGATTTTGTACAATTTTTAGTCAATCATCCTCGCACGTAATTTTCGTATTGTGAGCACAGTCGTCATCATTTCATTGTGTACTCTGTTGTAACTATTTCTGAAGAATCGTCTGAAAATTTCTATAAATGAGCTACGATGTGCAATGTCCCATTTTTTCCAATACTTAAAATAATTTTATAAGTACCTGAAAAAGTGACAGGAGGCATGAAATATACATCACTGGGCCTGACCATAATACTTTTCAATCAAAAGTACAAAGGAAAACTAATGTAATTGCATTGATAAATTTGCTCTTATACATTTTTCTTTTACATTTAAAGTTTTCAGTGATGTAAAAATCAAGATTTTATCTCCAAAGACTAAAACCTTAATAAACTGGTTGGGACTTAATGTCCAAAGTTATGGAAGTTTCCTGAAGCTACAGTCACAGACTTTTATTTGGATTTTTAGTAATATATTATTGTTGCAGTATTTTGATTTGTAGAATTACTAGATGGCTGCTGTTTTTGGATAGTTTTCGTAAAGCAATTTTCATCCAGGTCTTTTTACTAATGAGCTAGCTGCTACTATTAGTTGTCTCCTGACTTTGCATTCTGAACTACGGTAATTCTATGTATTATTGGTAATGTTATTACATGCCTTACATACCTGATCACAAAGGGTTCGGACTTACGTAATCTGGCAGTCTGCTAAAAAGTTCACAGTGACAAGACTGAACTTGTTCCTGTGACTCATATGAGTATATAAAAAAAGTTTCATATTTTCCTATGAAGATTTAGAAAACACCAGTCCTAGAAATTGCTTGGATACAGTAGCAACAAGAAGCAAACATTTCAAGCCCCAAAATATCTTTAGTAACTGACAGGTCGAGTCCAGCTGTTTATTAACAATACATACTTGTGTTCTTTGTTCCAAACCTTTACATCTTTGTCATACTTTCACATTTGTCTTCACATTTAGGGCTATGATCTGTGCACCAGGCACTAGACTAATAAAATGCTCATTTTAATAATAGATGAGAAAACATTCGCCCAGGGTTATACAGCCATAGTGACATGGATTTCCAAACTAAGTACACCAGCCTCCTCAGGTCTAAGAGAACTCTTTGATAACGTACGCAGCTTGTCCTGTACAAGCCGCTGACAGATCTACTTTAATGATTTGAACTTTGAAGAGTCTGGGTCACAAACTGCTGAATACATAAGGGATAGACGGCAAATGGTTACAACACATTACTGAGTGAAGGTACCAGCCCAGGCAGGCGATTATAATTATGACAGGCAAAAAATAATACTAAATCAAATACACAGCGTCAGTATAGAGGCAGGCCATGCCATTGCGATAGTCAGTGGTGACATGGGACCAAGCACTGACCTGAAGGATAACATCTTGAAGGGTTACTCTAATCTATATATATAATTGTCTAAGGGGTACTTCCGTCTGTTTGTCTGTAACTAACTTCCGTAATGGAAATCCTGCATCGCTGATTGGTCACGGCCGGCCGGGCGCGACCAGTCAGCGACAGGCTTAGTCCGGCCCCTCCCTACTCTCCTCAAGTCAGTGCCCCCTCCCTACTTCCCTCCAGTCAGTGCCAATGTGTTGCCCCATCCAGGATCAACTTTTTACTATTGATGCTGCCTATGCAGCATCAATAGTAAAAAGACATAATGTTAAAAATAATAATACAAAAAAACAATTGTGCTATTCTCACCTTCCACCGTTCACCGATGCGCGCGATGCTGCCGCCAGCTTCCGTTCCCAGTGATGCATTGTGAAATTACCCAGATGACTTAGAGGTCTCGAGAACTTCGGTGGACGCCGGAGGGTGAGTATATAACTATTTTTTATTTTATTTATTTTTTTTTAACAGGGATATGGTGCCCACATTGCTATATACTACGTGGGCTGTGTTATATACTACGTGGGCTGTGTTATATACTGCGTGGGCTGTGTTATATACTGCGTGGGCTCTGTTATATACTGCGTGGGCTGTGTTATATACTGCGTGGCCTGTGTTATATACTACATGGGCTGTGTTATATACTACGTGGGCTGGGCTATATATTATGTGGGCTGTGTTATATACTGCCTGGCTGTTATATACTACGTGGGCAGTGTTATATACTGCGTGGGCTGTGTTATATACTATGTGGCCTGTGTTATATACTGCATGTGCTGTGCTATATATTACGTGGCTGTGCTATATATTACGTGGGCTGTGTTATATACTATGTGGCTGCTATATACTACGTGGCTGTGCTATACACTATGTGGGCTGTGCTATATACTATGTGGCTGCTATATACTATGTGGCTGTCCTATATACTACGTGGCTGTCCTATATACTACATGGCTGAATGTGTTATATACTACGTGGCTGTGCTATATACTACGTGGCTGTGCTAAGCGTGACGTACATACATGCATACATATTCTAGAATACCCGATGCGTTACAATTGGGCCACCATCTAGTACTTATATATTGATGACGTATCCGAAGAGTAGCTCATCAATATTAGATCAGTGGGGTGCAATAGCTGGTGCCCCCCATTAATTAGCCGATTGCCAGTGCTGATAATCAGTCAACACCAAGAACAGCTGTCATGGGGGTGCTGGTTGTCGAATCCCCACTGATCTAATATTGATGACCTTTCCTGGTGATAAAGCAAACAAAAGAAAGGGAATGGTGCCTCACCGTATATTATATGGTAGATAGTCTCTGACACTGCAGTTAGGATCCAGATTCCGTTTGACCATCAGATAAGTTAGGGGAAAAAAAATTGGATCAGCAAACTGAATTTCAATAAAAAAAATTCTTCTTTATTTCATACTTTAAAAAAAAATTAATCCAGACAGATGATAAAATCATGTAGCATTCTACATGATTTTATCATCTGTCTGGACTTTTTTTTTTTTTTTTAAGAATGAAATAAAGAAGAAATTTTTTTTATTGAAATTCAGTTTACTGATCCAATTTTTTTTTTCCTGGTGATAGGTGTTAGTTCTATAGAGTGGCTCTCTTAGCTTGCAAATGTTCGCACTTGTCTTTTTCTGTTTTGAAGTGACAGTTTTTTACATTTGTAGTACACGTCCTCTAACTGAGCACACCATACATCAGCCTAAATAGAACTTGATCCTACCTGCCCATATAATTGTAGGCTTTTAGCCCGGGAGAGGCATCATGTTAGGTTCAGGGTCCCAACAAAGGCGTACATCTTGTTGCTGGCTGTTGCGTTCACATGAATTGCCCGATTTCTGCACAACGTACCTTTTTTAACATGTTTTCTACACTAGTAATGCAGTTCCAATTTCCTATACACATTGTGTACATATTGTCGCTTTCAGATGAGCTTTAATTTGTTAGTTACTATCCTGGTTATCAGTCATCAATATAAAAGTAATGGAGAAACCCTTTAAATGATACAATTCTGGTTACTTACAGCGATTACCAGAAGCTCAATGAGAGCCGTATGAAGTTATACACAGTAGGCATCCCCCACTGGTGTCTCCAGGCTGATAAAATTCTATAATTTATACTTATTATTACCCACCTAAATGGAATAAGGGATATTGAATCAGTAAATGAGAGACCTCTGTACATCATTTACCTGCATGTCGGAGTTGGTGAAGCTGCAGGCAGACAAGTAGTTGGTGTGCATCGCCACTGATTTCTTCTTAGCAGCCATGTTTTCATTTTTATCAAATGTCAGTGGGTATACAGAACACTTATTATCCAAACCGCTGTAATCATCAAAATACAGAAGTTAATAAGCAAATTACGGTAAATAAAAATTAAAGAGCTTCTCTATTGGAACAGAAAGAAATAACAAAAGAATATGTTATAAATAAAATCCTCAATATCTGTAATTAACAAATAAGAAAAGTTTTGTATAGAGAAGTAAACACTAAAGAGTTGAAATGACCGTTGACTTTTTACACTCACAGAAACATTAGCATGTTAATAGGACAGGTGCCTGTGAGCATGGGGAGGAAACACCCCCTGCACCCTTCATGTGTAGGAAGATATGATCCCAGTGGATATTCTGATCTAATACTGGAAATACCAGGAGTGCTGAGGGTTTCCCGCGACATAGAGGAGCCAGAAGACTGCAGTGTCTGATTTCTCCTACTGCTGCATTGATTAGAAGCATTCACCTTATTATTAAGCGGTGTAAATTTATTTTGGCAGTGCAGGGGTTTGTTGAGAGCTCTTGGAGCATTTAGGCTCTCAGCTGTACACTGCTCGCCACACCCATCTCCGACTCCTACATAATTTGGGTTCTGGCTAGCACTCATTGTCAAGCTAGCTTATGCTGCATGCCTGCATGGCTGGAGGTTGTTGTTGGTTATTATAGGAGAAGGTGTTTGGTAGGTTTATCTGTGACTGTTGCTAGGTTTTGAGTGAGTTATAATTTCCTTTCTTCTCCTAATTTTGTTTAACCCCATCCTCCACTCCCTGATGCATTCCTCTGTTATATGTATGAGTATATTTATGTGTTTGGTATTTTTTGTTACCCCTGTTCATATTACCTTATTAGTCTGATTGGTGTATTATGGTACACTACTACTTCTCTCCTCCTTGGGTGGGGGAAGGTTACAGACTGAGGTGGATTAAGGAGCTAAGGCAAGGTACGTGGCCCCATCAACGTCACCATCAGAAGTAAAGTGGGGAACAGGGTGAGCTAGGTTGCCTCTACTGTTGGGGACAGGGAAGAAGCTCATTGTCCTGGGACACTCGGCAACAGAGTCATGAAAAAGAGACTGCTCACACTGCTGCCCACCAGCCCACCATGTCTTTCTGATCTAATACTGGAGATGTCAGGGGTGCTGTGGTAAGAAGAGGCTGCTCACACTGCTGTCCACCCTGTATTTCTGATCTAAAATTGGATAACCCAGTGGTGCTGAGATAAGAAGAGGCTACTCACGCTACTGTCCACCTTGTGTTTCTGATCTAACCCTGGAGATACCATGACTGCTGAGGTAAGAAGAGGCTGCTCACACTGCTGTCCACCCTTTGTTTCTGATCTAATACTGGAGATAACAGGACTGCTGAAGTAAGAAGAGGCTGTTCACACTGCTGTCCGCCCAGTCTTCCTGAATGACAGCATGTGTAGGTTATCTCCAAGTTATTGCAACAGAACTTTCTACTGGACATACTCACAGGCATCTGCCCAAGCATTCTATGACAGGTTTCTGTCAGTGTAACAAGTAAAACAATTTAATTCTATAATGATTATCTCCCTAAAAAAATTTAGTGTGATTTTCTGATCAAAGGGAATCAGTCACCACATATTTCTACCCCATCTGAGCAGAATGATGTAGGGGCAGAGATTCTGCATCACTTACTGAGCTCCTTGCTGCCGTTTTGCTAAAATCACTGTTTTATCTGCTGCAGAACTACCAGTTCTTTGAATGCTGAGCTCTATATAAGTCTGTCCACACCACTGATTGATGGCTGTCTGTGTAGACTGTGCATAGGTAGAAAGCTGCCAATCAGTAGGTGGTGATTGGCTGGACTGCCTGGTTGCAGGCCAAGTAGTCCTCTAGTGATAATCTCCTGTTGATAAAAAACAGTGATTTTATCAAAACGGCAGCATGCAGCCCAGTAAGTGACACCACACTGGAATTAGGGTCTCTGTGCTTACATTCTGCTGCTCTCAGATTAGGTGGCAAAGACCTGCTGAAAAATTCCCTATACATGTATTTAGGAATGTATTTATAATGATATTTCCTTTAGTTACAGTGGTGCTTGAAAGTTTGTGAACCCTTCAGAATTTTCTAGATTTCTTAATAGATTTTCACACAAGTCCTAAAAATAAACAGAACCAAATTAAACAAAATTAGTAAAAATATTACACTTTGTTATTTTCTTTCATGAGGAAAATTATCCAAAATCACATCTGTGAGTAGCAAAAGTATGTGAACCGTTAGGATTTGCAGGTGAAGGTGAAATTAGAGTCTAGTGTTGTCAATCAATGGAATGACAATTTAGGTGTGAGTGGGTGACCTGTTTTATTTAAAGTTGTTGTTGACCACTGTATTTATTTTTTCTATTTCCGGAGAAAATATTTAAATTGGTTGTCAAATACATACATGTCTTTAAGTAGTCTAAAATAACAAAAGTAGTAAAACTTTGACAATCTTCCCTACAGTTACCATACCATTGCTTCCCTGGTTTATACCAATCTCTGGTAATAAGGCTCCAGTTGAAACCTGATAACACGACAAGTGACCACTGCTGCCAATCACTGGCTGCAGAGGTGATCTCACTACAGCCAGTGGTTGGCTGCAGCTTTTACAAATTGACATACCATGTCATCACAGTAACCTGGTAAACAAACACCAGCAGGGCATTATGCATACATTGACGCTGAAGCAGCAGGGATTGATAAGTGGATTGTTATTCCTGGAGTTATTTTACACAATTTACAGCAATCAGAAAAAAAAGATTATGGGACTGAACATTTAGGTCAAAGAACATTCCCACATGAAACTGAAAAATGTATCTATACTATTATGGATTATAGGAATATCTATTACTTACATAGATATTCTTATTATTCTATTTACGGTACTTACAACAGTCTATTACTCCAGCAATAAGAATAGGAAATGCGGCTATATTGACGCTATAAAATCCTCTCAGAAACTAATGGTAGAACTTTGATATTAATAGAACATAGTGAATAATTCATAAGTTTAGCAGACGGCTATTTAACCCCTTTCCAACATCGGGCGTAATAGTACGCCGATGTCGGACTCCCCTCAGCGCCAGGAGCCCGCACCTTTCCGGGCACATGTCAGCTGATATATACAGCTGACATGTGCCAGCAGGAATTTTAACTAGCTATATGCTGCTGTCAATTTCTGACAGTGGCATTTACAACGCGCTTACCGGAAGCACATTGTAAATCCCACCCATCAGTGACTCAGTCATGTGATCGTGGGTCACTGATGCGTCGGCATGACAACCAGGGGTCTCCAGCAGTCCTCTATGATTGTCAGTGCCCAGTGGTCGGCGCTCATAGTAAATGAGCACTTCTGCTACACACAGGCGATCTGATCATCGCCTATGTGTAGCAGAGGAGATCAAAGTAGTGCAGCTTCTATTCTCGCATGGAGACCATTGAAGCATGCAAAAAGTAAAAAAAATTTTTTTAAAAATATATAAAAGTTCAAATCACCCCCCTTATGCCCCATTGAAAATAAAACAATAAAAAAATCAAATATACACATATTTAATATCGCCGTGTTCAGAAGCGCCTGATCTATCAATATAAAAAAAGAAATAATCCAATCGCTAAACGGCGTAACAAGAAAAAAAGTCAAAACGTCAGAATTATGCTTTTTTGGTCGCCGCTACATTGCAATAAAATGCAATAACGGGTGATCAAAAGATCATATCTACACCAAAATGGTATCAATAAAAATGGCAACCCGACGTGCAAAAAATAAGCTCTCACCCAACCCCAGATCACGAAAAACGTTGGATTTTTTTCACTACTTAATAAAAAAGAGCCTAGACATGTTTGTTGTCTATGAACTTGTAATGACCTGGAGAATCATAATGGCGGTCACTTTTAGCATTTGGTGAGCATGGTAAAAAAAAAAGAACTGTGGAATAGCACTTTTTTTAGCAATTTCACCGCACTTGGAATTTTTTTCCCGTTTTGCAGTACACGATATGTTAAAATCAATGGTGTCATTCAAAAGTACAAATCGTTCTGCAAAAACCAAGCCCTCATATTGTAGCTGGCCATATTGACTGAAAAATAAAAAAGTTATGAGTCTGGGAAGAAGGAGAGCAAAAAACGAAAACGCAAAAATGAAAATATCTCTGGTCGTGAAGGAGTTAATATTGATGTCCAGCTTTAAATACATGGTTATGTGGTGCAGGTGCAGTAGACTACATTTATAAGAATTTTAAGAAGATTACAATAAATCTAAAAAAAAGAAAACTTCACAAAGTATTTAAATATACCGTACCTTTGTATAACATTCATAAACAAAAATTTAAAGAAAACAAGAAAGCAATAATTTGGATATCTCCTATAGCAATATTTCATTCACAAGAAAACATAGAACCAGGGGCGAACATTATCATTACTGCAACCTGTGCAGCTGCACAGGAGCCCAAGAGGTTAGGGGCCCATTTCCACCTCCAAAGCAGGTGACATTTTGCATTATGATGAACTATTGGATGGCAAAGGGACCATATAGTGTTCTTGCACAAGCATCATTTTTGGTCTGTGTTCGCCAGTACATAGAACACATATCAGAAGTTAAAAGTTAGATATTTGTGTTAAAAAAAAAGAAACCAATTAGAAATTGATGGCTTTTTATAAAAAAAGATTGTTATAAAAAAAGATTGTTAGAGAGGCAGAGTCTCTGAGAAGCCAAGATGGTCAGAGGTTCACCAATCTGTGAACACCAGGATCTTAAAGGGAACCTGTCACCCCCAAAATCAAGGGTGAGGTAAGCCCGTCAGCATCAGGGGCTTATCTACAGCATTCTGTAATGCTGTAGATAAGCCCCCAATGTATCCTAAAAGATGAGCCCGTCCGATGGGCGTCACGGTCCGGTCCAGCACCTCCTATCTTCATCAGATGAAGTCCTCTTCTGGTCTTCACACTGCGGCTCCGGCGCAGGCGTACTTTGTCTGCCCTGTTGAGGGCAGAGCAAAGTACTGCAGTGCGCAGGCGCCGGGCCTCTCTGACCTTTCCCGGCGCCTGCGCACTGCAACAGGGTACACAAAGTACTCCTGCGCCGGAGCCGCACCATGCAGACAAGAAGAGGACGTCATCTGATGAAGATGGGGCGCCCCGGACGGCGACGCCCATCGGATTGGACCACCCGCCCAGGTGACTATAATCTATAACCTCTTTTTCTCATCTTTCAGGATACATCGGGGGCTTATCTACAGCATTCCAGAATGCTGTAGATAAGACCCTGATGCCGGTGGGCTTAGCTCACCCTCGATTTTGGGGGTGACAGGTTCACTTTAAGATTGAAACAATTAAGAAAAATGTTTCTGTTCCGTAAAATTAAAAGACAATGTGACTCCTCTCCTAGGCTGAAGCCTGCATCTATACATTAGATAGGTTCCCAGCAACCGGAGATCGCCTTGTCATTGGCTGCTGGGCATGCATGAAGTGGCCAAATTATGTGCTAAGTATCTCTATTTTTTCTTATTATCAAGAGCAGTAATTGAATTCAAATTTCATATACAGTTAAGTCCATATATATTTGGACAGAGACAGCAATTTTCTAATTTTGGTTATAGACATTACCACAATGAATTTTAAACAAAACAATTCAGATGCAGTTGAAGTTCAGACTTTCAGCTTTCATTTGAGGGTATCCACATTAAAATTGGATGAAGGGTTTAGGAGTTTCAGCTCCTTAACATGTGCCACCCTGTTTTTAAAGGGACCAAAAGTAATTGGACAATTGACTCCAAGGCTATTTCATGGACCGGTGTGGGCAATCCCTTCGTTATGTCATTCTCAATTAAGCAGATAAAAGGCCTGGAGTTGATTTGAGGTGTGGTGCTGACATTTGGAAGGCTTTGCTGTGAAGTAAACATGCAGTCAAAGGAGCTCTCCATGCAGGTGAAACAAGCCATCCTTAAGCTGTGAAAACAGAAAAAACCCATCCGAGAAATTGCTACAATATTAGGAGTGGCAAAATCTACAGTTTGGTACATCCTGAGAAAGAAAGAAAGCACTGGTGAACTCATCAATGCAAAAAGACCTGGGCGCCCACGGAAGACAACAGTGGTGGATGATCGCAGAATAATCTCCATGGTGAAGAGAAACCCCTTCACAACAGCCAACCAAGTGAACAACACTCTCCAGGAGGTAGGCTTATCAATATCCAAATCTACCATAAAGAGAAGACTGCATGAAAGTAACTACAGAGGGTTCACTGCACGGTGCAAGCCACTCATAAGTGTCAAGAATAAAAAGGCTTGACTGGACTTTGCTAAATAACATCTTAAGGAGCCAGCACAGTTCTGGAAGAACATTCTTTGGAGAGATGAAACCAAGATCAACCTCTACCAGAATGATGGAAAAAGAAAAGTATGGCGAAGGCATGGTACAGCTCATGATCCAAAGCATACCACATCATCTGTAAAACACGGCGGAGGCAGTGTGATGGCTTGGGCATGCATGGCTGCCAGTGGCACTGGGTCACTAGTGTTTATTGATGATGTGACACAGGACAGAAGCACCCGAATGAATTCTGAGGTATTCAGAGCCATACTGTGTGCTCAGATCCAGCCAAATGCAGCCAAACTGATTGGTCGTCGTTTCATACTACAGATGGACAATGACACAAAACATAAAACCAAAGCAACCCAGGAGTTTATTAAAACAAAGAAGTGGAATATTCTAGAATGGCCAAGTCAGTCACCTGATCTCAACCCAATTGAGCATGCATTTCACTTGTTAAAGACTAAACTTCAGACAGAAAGGCCCACAAACAAACAGCAACTGAAAACCACCGCAGTGAAGGCCTGGCCGAGCATCAAAAAGGAGGAAACACAGCGTCTGGTGATGTCCTTGAGTTAAAGACTTCAGGCAGTCATTGCCAACAAAGGGTTTTCAACCAAGTACTAGGAATGAACATTTTATTTAAAATTATTTCATCTGTCCAATTACTTTTGGTCCCTTTAAAAACAGGGTGGCACATGTTAAAGAGCTGAAACTCCTAAACCCTTCATCCAATTTTAATGTGGATACCCTCAAATGAAAGCTGAAAGTCTGAACTTCAACTGCATCTGAATTGTTTTGTTTAAAACTCATTGTGGTAATGTCTATAGCCAAAATTAGAAAAATGTTCTCTCTGTCCAAATATATATGGACTTAACTGTATTTCATGTGTACATGCTATAGCGCTACAGAGTGCTACTTTATTTGTTTGTTAGCACTGCAATAAAAACAGGCATGATTTGGTCTTTTAAATCACTGCATGGGCTCAGGAATATTTCTATTAATCATTATGAACACAGTTCGCTGTGCAATTCACAAATGCACGTTAACGCTCTATCAAGCAAAGAAGAAGCCCATATATCAGCACAGAAACGCTGCCATCTTATCTGGGCCAAAGCTCATTTATAATGGACTGAGACAAAATGGAAAACTGTTCTGTGGTCAACTGACTTTGAAATTCTATATGAAAACCAAGTACGCAGTGTTCTGCAGCACAAGAGGAGAGGACCATCCAGCTTGTCAGCGCACGGTTCAAAAACCTGTATAGCCGATGTTGTGGGGTTGCATTAGTCCCTATGGCGTGGGCAGCTTACACATCTATAAAGGTATTATCATTGCTGATCATTGTATACAAGTTTTAGAACAACATATCTTCCCTTCCAGACGATGTCTATTTCAGGGAAAATATTGTATCTATCAGCAAGACAATGCTAAACCACATACTGCATACATCACAACAGCATGGCTTCCCAGAAGAAGAGTTTGGGTGATGGACCGGTGGCCTGCAGTCCAGACCTTTCACCAATAGAAAATATTTGGTGCATTATGAAAACGAAAACTTCGGAAAAGAAGATCCCAGGACTGTTGAGCAGCTGGAATCCTACATGAGACAAGAACTGAACAATATTCCTCTCTCAAAACCCGAGCAACTGGTCTCCTCACTTCCAAGATGTTTACTGACTGTTGTAAGAAGAGGGGATGCCCCTTAATCGTAGACATGGCCGGGTCTCAACTATTTGAAATTTGTTGCTCAACTTCTAAATAAGTAATTTTTTTCAAATGAAATGGAAAAATGTCTAACTTTCACCTTCTGATCTGTGATCTATGTTCTGTTGCGAATAAAATATGGCTTTAAGAGATTTCCAAATAATTACATTCTTTTTTTCTTTACATTTTACACAGCGCAGCACAACTTTTTTGTAATTGGGATTGTGCATGCTGTTATTATGTATGTAATTGTATTTTCATGTATACAACATATAAAAAAACATCAACACTTACCCACAAGCAATAGCACAACCAGAAGGAGCATATGCACAGGCCATCACCCAGGTGCACGGCATGGTGACTGCATGCTCCTAGAAGACAGGGAACATATACAAATTCTAATCACATAAAGTATACATAAATGTTAGAGAATCACATTTCATGCTATATTATTTTTAACCTTTATTGTTATGCAATACATATTCTGGCATCAAGAACAAGAGCATAGTTCCACAGGGCACACCCTTCAGAGCAAAAAAGCCTAACAATGGAAAATGTCGCCTCCACTGTACTTGATTTTGACAACAAGATGCTAAAAATTACTCAACTGAGCTGGTGAAAGCCATTGAACCACTAGTCTGTTACTGAAGCATGGATGTGCTCTTCCATTATATCCTCTCCTGTCTGCCACTAATGGCAGAAGGTAGAAAGGATTAAATGTGCAGGTTACGTGCATTACGTAATGCAATGAGATAAAATATTGATTTGGCAAAAAGATTGTAAAAACTGCTTTTAAGTTTACATTTTTCAATTAAAAAAAAGACATAAGAGTGATTATTAAGTGATTGCTACATATGGGATCAGTGCTTTTGATGAGGGTAATATCAGCTGTATATATGGATTCCATACAGTCATGGCCAAACGTGTTGGCATCCTTGCAATTCTTCCAGAAAAAGAAGCAGTTTCCCCATATAAGTATTGCAATTTCAAGGATGCCAACACTTTCGGCCATGACTGTATATACATAGGCACTGTACTGTGACATCATTATGTAATAGTTGGGTTTTAATGTTACATCATTATTAGCTTTGAATTTAATTTTACTATGGTAGCTCTGAATGTACGCCATTCTTCTTGTAGCTCTCAGTCTTCTGATAGACAGTCTAATTGCAGTTATATATTGTAGAGGATCTAGGATCGTCCCAGCACACTCTCCAGCTATATTAGCCACATGTGTTTGACGTAGATATACATTCAAAACAATCATATCTTAGTAAATGTGAAGGCAGAGCCAGGGTAAGTTCTCACGGTGTGCAAGACAGGTTTCAGAATGCCCTTCTTCAGCCCCTAAAGTTTAGTATTATAGCTATTTACTAAGTAGCCAAAGGGCCCAATTCCTTCAGTAACCCTTTTATTAGGCTATGGTGGTACGGTTGTGTCATACAGCATTATCAACTAGTGAGGCAGAGTGTCCAACTGGCTGCAGAAATACACTTCTTACATTTTAAAGGAATCTGTGGGCAGGATTTCACACCCAAACTATTTATTCGCGCATGTAGCTCTTTCAAAGTCAGGTCCAGCACCTCTGTCACTCCAGCTCTATTCCTTGCCCAGCGCTGCATCCTGCTGTTTGACTGACAGTCTCTATGCTATGTGACTTCAGGCAAATCAGCAGTCAGTCAAGAAACAGTAGGTGATGCTGAGTAGAAAATTGAGCTGGAGTGACAGAGGCTTCAGATCTACTGCCTCATTTGCATATCAACTCAAATACTGAATTGGAATAATGGACTGGTCATGTAAAGATATTGTGGAACTTCTCTTTGAAACAGCTACTTGCGCATATAAATAATTTGGGGGTGAAATCCAGCTGACAGATTCCCTTTAACCTCTTAAAAACCAGAGGTATTTCAGTTTTAGCATTTTCATTTTTTGCTCCCCTTCTTACCAGAGCCATAACTTTTTTATTTTTTGGTCAATACGGCCATGTGAGGGCTTGTTTTTTTGTGGAACAAGTTGTACTATTGAAAGAAATCATTGGGTTTAACATATCATGTGCTGGAAAACGGGACAAAAATTTCAAGTGTGGTGAAATTGCAAAAAAAAGTGCAATCCCCCAAATGTTTTTTGAGGTTTTTTTTTACCATGTTCACTAAATGCTAAAACTGACCTGCTATTATGATTCTCCAGATCAGTTCACAGATTTTTTTTGTATGCCGAGCTAACGTTTTTAAATATACCATTTTGGTGCAGATATGATCTTTTGATCGCCCGTTAATGCATGTTAATGCAATGTTGCGGCGACCAAAAAAACGTAATTCTGATGTTTTGACTTTTTTTCCCGCTACGCCATTTAGCAATCAGGTTAATCCGTTTTTTATATTGATAGATCGGTTGATTGTGAACATGGCAATACCAAATACGTGTATATTTGATTTTTTTATTGTTTTATTTTGAATGGAGCGAAAGGGAGGTGATTTGAACTTTTATATATATATTTTTTAAAACATATTTTTTTACTTTTTGCATGCTTCAATAGTTTCCATGGGAGACTAGAAACTGCACCACTTCGATCACCTCTGCTAAACAAGCTATGATCAGATCGCCTGTGTGTAGCAGAAATGCCACTGAGAGGCGCTCATAGCAATCTGGCTATGAGAACATAGAAGTCTGCTGGAGACCTCTGGTTATCATTGCAACCCATCGGTGACCCGCGATCATGTGACGGGGTCACCAATGGGAGGCATAAAGGACACGGTTTCCGTAAGTGCGAGTTAAATGCCGCTGTCAGAGATTGACAGCAGCATTTAACTAGTTAACAGCCGCAGGTGTATCGCAATTTCACCTGCAGCTGTTGCAGGCACATGTCAGCTGTATAGATCAGCTGACATGTGCCCGGAAAGATGCGGACTCAGTGCTGGAGCCTGCACAAAACAGGTGGAGTTCGACATGGACATACTATTTACGCCCAACGTCAAAAAGGGGTTATAGACAATTATACCCTCTCTTAAAATAGTCTTCTACTATCAAGTTTTATGTCCCCCAATACTCATATCCCTTTAAAACAGCAGACCAAGCTGTTAGTCCTCCCCCCTGCCATTGCTCTAGTCTCTATTTACTGGCTGCAGTAGTGAGATCATGAATACAGTGCACATCACCGCTGTAGCCAATCATTAAACTCAGTGACACTGATGGCGTCTATCTCGTCATAGCCACTGACTTCAATGATTGGCTGAATCTATGATGTGAGCGGTAGTAGTGATGCCACCAGTACAGTCTAGAGAGCCCACACTGAAACAGGGAGGGCAGTGTACCTGCTGTGTGCTGTTGTAGAAGCAAATGAGTGTTTGGGGATATAAAACGTGATAGGGGAAGACCCCTTTAACTAGAACTGCGAAAGTGGTCATAATGACCCCTTACTTTATTTTTCTTCATTAATTTATTGTTTTTTACTAGTTTCCTCCAAGTACTTTGATGTTTATTTATTTTTTATTCTCTTTACAATATGTATTGCAATCTACAAAATATTTTTTTTTTTCACTTCTATAAAAAATTATTTTATAGGTTTTAAAAAATTATATTATTAACATTGGTTTGAACAAAACTTTGTGAACTATGTCCCTTCTAAGGGGTTTAAATGAACATTTACTTACTGGTTAAGTTCTTACTTACTTGACTGTAGCGATAAAGTCTTCATTGCCACTGATGAGGCCAAAGACTGACTGCAGGGGTCACATGTGTAAGGCTAGGTTCACATTGCGTTAATGGGTCAAAGCTAATGGACTGCGTTGCATGGCGAAATTGTCGCAATTAACGCCATGCAACGGGTCCGTTAGAGCACCCATTAACGGCAATGTGATTCTGATCTCTAGCGCATCGCTAGCGCATGCCATTTTCGGCACGCGCTAGCGATGTGCCGTTATTTTCTGACAGACCTCGGACGCTGCTTGCAGCGTCCGAAGTGCGTCCGAGGTCCGGTCCTCGCTAGCGCTTAACGGATTGCCCTAACGCAATGTGAACCTAGCCTAAAGACGGAATCACTGCAACCAAGTAAACAAAGACCTGCAGGAAGCAGCTGAGTGACTGTGCTACAGCAAGATATGTAAGGGTATGTGCAGACGATCAGGAACTGGCAGCGCTTTGGACGCAGCGCATGTCCGCTGCATCCAAAGAGCTGCCGGCTATTGAGTGCAGGTGAATGCTAATGTGTTCACTGAACTGTGCGGATTCACCCCGTCCAATACATTGTACAGGTGACATTTATTTTGTGGAGGCTCGCGTCTATGCAAGAGAAATAGACATGCTGTGGTCTGGAGAGACGAGCCACATGTTCCTCTCCACGAATGAGCCACGGGCATCTCTGGGCGCATAGTTGGCATGGGATTTCTTGAAATCCCATCCACTATGCTGTAACATCGGGACGCTGTGGGTTGGACGCTGTGAAGGTGCGCAGCATCTAACCCACAGCGTTCACTGATCATCTGCACTTACCCATAAGGTTCACTTGTTAATTAGTCACTTGGCTTTTTTTTCTGATCTTGGAAATTGCCAAAGTACTATTGTGGTTCTTCTTAGGAACTGATGTGACACATGTTTATGCATAATGACACATAGACATGTATTATTGCCTCCATTTGTAAATTAATGAGCAAACTATACTGGGTCATACATACACGTTGGGCTGATGTGACAAACCTTATTTGTAGTAAAAGCGTCCCACACAATCACTTTTCCATCCTACATAAGAAAAAAATAGACAGAAAATCATACATGTAAGTAGATAAACAGCAGATCAATAAGGCAATATAGAAAGAATAATAAGACTAGGAAACACCATCAGCTATATGATAAAATACAAGAAAATCTATCTTGTGTGTCTGTCTATTTATCTTGTCTGTCCAACTTCAGCACCTAACCATAACAATTGAGTTTTTGAATTTTCTTGTATCAAAAATGTGAATTGTATCTGGGCCCAGTATATGGTCTCAGCTGTGGAGTTATCATATAATCCCAATGTCTGTCAGGCTTCACAGTGTACATATTTTTCTCCCGGTGCCTTATTGATTTAACATATGAATATGTGTTTGTATAGGGAATAATGGCATTAATGCGTGGACCACCTACTCATCACCTAAAGAGTCAAAGTGGAGAGCTCGCCCTGGTAGACAATAGCTAGCTGTCAGCTGAGCAATGTTTCAGCTGATCATTTGGCTGGCAGCTATCTTTCCCAACCCTTCCATAGTCAGGAGCGATTGCTCTCCCGGGTGCACCTATCTTCCCTGCGAGTTGCCATCAGACTTTTCTGGTGGTGACTTATCTCCCTGAAAACAACAGGATCAGCAGTCCAAACTCACAAATGCGGTAGGCCCCCATACACAATAGACTGTTGGAAAGCCCACTCATATCGGCAGACGTTAGTCTTATATGTATGGAGGCCTTTAGACTGGCCATATATTACATGGATGACGCTTCACTTGAATAGTCGTCATGTTATACAACACTAATCTGACAGATGACAGCTTCCCTGGGGAATAGTTGATTTTAATAACGGAAGTTGACTTGGGACCAAGACCTGCGATGACTTACAGATTGCCACTGTGGCTCCCAAAGAAATTTTCAGTCATGAGACAACCCATTTTATTGCACTGAATTATTAACGGCAACTTGGGAGTGATCAAGAGAAAAAACGCAGTTTTAACCACAATCCATAGTGACTTAAAGGGACTCTGTCACCTGAATTTGGAGGGAACAATTTTCAGCCATAGGGGCGGGTTTTTCGGGTGTTTGATTCACCCTTTCCTTACCCGCTGACTGCATGCTGGCGGCAATATTGGATTGAAGTTCATTCTCTGTCCTCCATAGTACACGCCTGCGTAAGGCAAGATTGACTTGTGCAGGCGTGTACTATGGAGGACAGAGAATGAACTTCAATCCAATATTGCAGCCAGCATGCAGCCAGCCGGTAAGAAAAGGGTGAATCAAACACCCGAAAAACCCGCCCCTATGGCTGAAAATTGTTCCCTCCAAATTCAGGTGACAGAGTCCCTTTAAGATATAACAGTGACTGGAAACACTACTTAAATGCTTCACAATGTAAAATGCCACATTATTAATTTCATATAAAAGATCCCGTTAAGTAAAGGACAAGTGTATTGTCCGTCATAAGAAATTCTTATTATACTGTACTGATATAGTATTATACTATACTGTTGTGCAATGTTACTTATTGTGTAGTCATACTATGGACAACAACCACAGCTATCAATACCGACAAACTCATGGGAACGTCACTCAATGATTCATATTGCTTCTGACCGTAAAGTGGACAAACACAACATTTTGACAGTATTTTTGCCCATGATTTTTGGTCACGTCCATCTTATGTAAGATTGTGGATTAGTTACCTGAGAGGAGCTGACAATCCTTCGTTTGTCTTTACACCAGTCCATGCAGAGTACTTTATTACCATGGCCCTTCAGTGTTCGCCTCGTTTTCATGACAAACTGGCCCAGAGACTCCACACGTTCAGCCACTTGATGTACTACAAAGGAACAGCACAGGCCATTACTGAAAGGCGTAAATGTCCCATAAAAACACTGTGCTATGAGAGAAGTTTTCTACGATTGTAGTGAATTTTTACTCCGTGATCAACATTTCACATATTGTGTAATGGCTTATCTTTATGTGAGCATGAACACATTATTTAATAGATGTTTCTTCACGAAAGTAGTTTTCACTATAAAGACTGAGAGGAAGAACTGCCTCATGAATGAAGGAAGCAGCTCTCCCTGGAAACAAAGACCACACGGCCAGCAGTAGGGCCAGGCTCGGACTGGCCCACCGGAGAACCGGAGGATTCTCCGGTGGGCCCAGGCACTGACACCTGCTGGCATACTGGCCAGCAGCTGCTTAGGGCCCCCACTGCTCCAGGGCCCCCCCCAGGTGCTGCACCGGGAGTCGGGACAGAGCCAGAGGGATGTCGGCACGGCCGCGCGGTGTGGGACAGGTGAGTATGAGGGACGGGGGGACGGAGGGACGGGGGGATGAAGAAATGAGGGACGACATAAGCCGGCGGGCCATGCAAGATGGGAGCAGGAGCGGGAGCAGGGGGTGGAGATATAAGCCATGCATACAGGGGGGGATATGAGCCATGCATACAGGGGGGAATATGAGCCATGCATACAGAGGGGGAATATGAGCCATGCATACAGGGGGGGATATGAGCCATGCATACGGGGGGGGGAATATGAGCCATGCATACAGAGGGGGAATATGAGCCATGCATACAGGGGGGAATATGAGCCATGCATACGGGGGGGGATATAAGCCATGCAAATGGGGGGATATGAGCCATGCATACAGGGGAAGAATATGAGCCATGCATACGGGGGGGATATGAGCCATGCATACAGGGGGGGAATATGAGCCATGCATACAGGGGGGAAATATGAGCCATGCATACAGGGGGGGGAATATGAGCCATGCATACAGGGGGGATATGAGCCATGCATTCAGGGGGGGGAATATGAGCCATGCATATGGGGGGGGGAATATGAGCCATGCATACAGGAGGGGGAATATGAGCCATGCATACAGGAGGGGGGATATGAGCCATGCATATGGGACGGGAGGGAGATGATCCATGCATACAGGAGGGGGGTCATTATACAGTATTGAGCATCATGTGGGATCATTATACAGTATGGAGAACTGTGTGTGGCCATTATACAGTATTGAGCATCATGTGTGGCCGTTATACAGTATGGAGCATCATGTGTGGCCGTTATACAGTATGGAGCATCATTTGTGGCCATTATACAGTATTGAGCATCATGTGGGATCATTATACAGTATGGAGAACTGTGTGTGGACGTTATACAGTATGGAGCACTATGTGTGGCCATTATACAGTAAGGAGCACTGTGTGGCCATTATACATTATGGAGCATCATGTGTGGCCATTATACAGTATTGAGCATCATGTGTGGCCATTATACAGTATGGAGCATCATGTGTGGTGGCCTTTATACAGTATTGGGCATCATGTGTGGCCATTATACTGTATGGAGCACTGTGTGGCCATATTTTTGCTTATAATTATTGTATATAAAACAGTGTGACCAGCAGTGCTAAATGGCTGTGGTTGGGACGTGGATATGGGTGTGACTAGTTGTGAAATGGGTGTGGTCAGAGGTGTGGCCTAAAATTTGCCGCGGCGCACTACGCACGCCACAAACTTTATACCTCCTTCCCTTCTTCAAAAGTTGGGAGGTATGGTACCGCATTTGCCAGGTCACGGCAAGTGCCGCAAATCCCATAGGGAATGAATGAGGCCGAACGCAGTGTTGCTGTAAGTGATCCGTTTCGCGGCAGATGTAGAAAAACTGCCCGATCTGCTGCAAAAGGCGACTTTCACATCAGCGATTCTTGCCAAAGCCACTGCTGATAGTGTCATACTCACCAAAGGGGGAGGCAGCACTAAAAGTGCCTAGGGCAGCAGAAACTCTAAATACATCCCTGGGGGGCTACATTATATTCTGTGGGGGGACTGCATTATACTCAGGGTACTACATTATATTATGGGGGGGCTACATCATACTATATGAGGGGTTACAGTATACTCTATGGGGGGCTGCATTATATTCTGTGGTGGGGCTGCATTATTCTATCAGGGGACTACATTATATTATGGGGGGCTACATCATACTATATGAGGGGGCTACAGTATATTCTATGGGGGGCTGCATTATATTCTGTGGTGGAACTGCATTCTCTCAGGGGACTACATTATATTCTGTGGTGGGTTGCATTATACTATATGAGGGGGGCTGCATTATACCCTATGGGGCTGCTACATTATATTCTATGGCGGGGACTGCGTCATACCTGAGGGGGTTGCATTATATTTTGTGGGGTGCTGCATTATATTCTATGAGAGGGGACCGCATTATATTTTATAAGGGGGCTACATTATATTCTGCGAGGGGGCTACCCCAACCCTTGCTACATAATTAAGACGTGAACTACCTTATATTATACCCTGATATTAGCGCTTTTTACCGCACAATTGGTGGTCTTGTATCTATGTAGCTACATAGTGGGCCCCAAGAATGATTTTCTCTGGTGGGCCCAAAATGGAACCAAATCAATGACTTTTTTGCAAAACGCAATGTGTGAACATACCCTTCGACTATAGAAATTCGAACATTTTGAGCTGATGCATTTTGTCTCAAGAATGAGCACAGATGAGCTCTCTTTTTGTGAATATAAAAATATATAAAAGTGCAATTCAATATATAATGTCACAAAAGTAATTCAAATAATTCTCCATGCAAAAAAAACAACACTTTTGATACCTTATATGTTATTGGATCATTCTGTTTTTGAAACTAATAAGCGAATTTGAGAAAAGTATCATGCTGATAATGCCAGCTGCCGGCGCCTAATAGAACCTCATTATTTATTTTTCCAATAGTAGAAGAATAATTAGGTTATCATGCGCTATCAGCCGGTATTACCAGAATGCGTACAGCTTGATTCTTTTCTCAAATTCTTTAGTTACAAAAAGTAAGACAAATTGATGCAATAAAATATAAGGTGTTAAAAGTGTTGGGTTTTTTGCATGGAGTATTACCGTATTCTGCTTACTTTTATATATTGAATTGCACTTTGATATATTTCAATCTACTAAAGTGAGCAGGAAATTCAAATGAAAAAATAAATAGAAAAAAAGTGTGAAATTTAATTGTGGATCATGTTGGCAAACTGGTTGACTGTTGACATGTAAAGCATGTCCAAGACGAGTAATCATAAACAGGAAGAAGACCCATGATGTATTAGATCAGTTTTCTGGAAGAGATAACTTATTTCACAAGACAGTAATAACATAGTGTCACGCGCCTCTATGGTGAGGGAGTAACACAAGCCAGTTATGTCTGGCACAAGGTCGGAAAGTTGAATTCAAGTTTCGTGACCGGGTGACTGTATTATTTCATAAGAAATTGAAAGAATTGGAGAACTCTCCTAGATCCTTCATGATGTGCAATTTTATTCCATAGAAGCGCCAAGCCGAAACAGCCATAGTCCATCAGGCTCTCTCATCTGCATAGCTCCCCTGCTACCTGCACTGCACACTTTGATATAATTTGATGTCACGTTTTACCATGGAATAAAACTGCACAACAAGAACGATCTGGATGAGTGCTCCAATTCTTTCAATTTCTTATGATTTACCTTGATGTTACCTATGTGAGTGCACCACCCTACAGAGATCCTAAGGAGGCATAGTGGAGGTGTGAACATTGCTTGACTTCAGCACCTGGTGCCTAATTCTCATTTTTCAAATGACTGTATTATTTAATTATACAAGTAAAGATAATAAGTGTAGATTGATGCCATGACATTGCCTGATTGAGTAGATGAAGGTATTGTACATTAATACTGTACTTCTGCTCACCCCTAGATTGATATACGAAAGATATATATCATGGTACCGTGTTAGCCAGTAGAAGGTGCCTGATGAAGAGACCCGAGTTGTCTCGAAAGTTTTTCCAATTTGTTACCATCTTTTCAGTTAGCCATTAAAAAGGTATCAACCACTGAGGACTCTCAATTCTAAATATTTTTCTAGATTGATATACAAACCTTAAATACCACTAATGAAATGCAAAAAAAAAATCTCTTGATAACAGATGATGAAAACATTGATATTTAGTAAGGACAAGGAAAACAATAAAACATAATAAAGTGCTGTGTTTCGCTATGATATAACACAACCGCTCTTTTCCTCATTCCAGATCATCCTTCACACCCAAGTATAATAATAGTCAGCCTTGCCCTTAGTTACATAACTATTACATAATTTGCTAAGGTGACTTTAATCTCAAAATACAGTAGCTTTGCTCCATAGCATTGATACTACTCAGGGAAATGTTTGTTTTATGTCAGCAATGACAAATCGAGTCGTTCTTCTAGTTGCGCGGTCACTAAGGCTGTAAGGGATGTTTTGGCAATGAGCTGCTTTAATGTCCACTACTGCCAGTATTGGGTTCTAGGTATGCATCTCAGCAGTATGGTGTTGGTTTGGCTATAATAGTCCCCTGATCCTCTCAACATTTCTTTACATGTAGCTCTATGGTTTAAGCATACACGTTTTATATTCTACAAAGAGGTTAGATTCATTTGTTAAGAAACTAGTTAAAGGGACCTGTCATGTTGAAAATGGTATCTGACCTCCAGGCAGGGGGCTAAAGAGGAGCAGGAGCTGATCACATTCATATTTGATAATACATTTTTGTGGGAAATGTTTCAGTAAAACGTGAATTTTATTCATTGAAATCCCTGGGGTCTCTATGAGTCCAGCGTGTGGTCCTGTTTGATGATTGACAGTCTTCCCTGTATGACTGTGCATGTAGAGACATCTGTCAATCAATAGTAGGAACATACTAATAACTGGAATTCTTTCCTCAGTGGACAGAATTAAATATTCTCTAGCTGGAATATACATTGATAACATGGGAGACCTATCGAAGACATGTGGGAACCACTGAGGTTAGTAGTTTACCTGCCAGGTGAAAACTAACCTTTAAATGAAGGTGGAACCTACAATAAGAAAGTCTGTGGTGTTGGGAGATCAAACTTCCCTAAGTTGAAAATCTTAATGAGATAAATTTCTTAATGTTTCAGTGATTTGTGCAATAAAGTAATCTTTCTTCTACAGTAACGTATATCCTTCCTGTGTTTCACCAGCGGTTGTCTGAGAAATTACTTTGAAGTGAAAAGAAATACTGCAATAGTTTAGCAAAAATAAAAAAGCAAACCAAAGAACTGTTGAATGAATTTTCTATATACTGTACATGATATTTATAGCCATATGCTTTCCATAGATTTGTAGGTCAGTTAAACAGAACATTGTTTACCTTATATGAAATGATCCAGGAGCAATTTGATGATGAACAATGATTTTTCCAGCATGATAGAGTACTATGTCACAAGGCAAAAATGATAAATAAATGGCTTGGTGACCAAAACATTGAAATTTTGGATCCATGGCCAGGTAACTCACCAGATCTCAATCCCATTGGGAACCTGTAGTCATTCCTCAAAAAGCAGGTGGACAAAGAAAAACACAAAAAAATGTAATAAACTCCAAGCACTGATTAGGCAAGAATGGATTGCCGTCAGTCAGGATTTGGCCCAGGAGCCTCTTGAACAATAATGGAGAACTTTATGTCATGTTGGACGCTGTTCAGACCAGGTCGTCCGACAGACAGCGGTAATTCTGCTTTTGACCACTATTTGCTCATTGGCGTCTGCTAAATTTTATCTAGCTGTTCCGGGGTTAATTTACCTAATCCTTGGATTGGAAGCTGGGCCATGCCCATTGCCTTTAAATAGTTCTCCTGATCTTTGGGTGTCGCCGATTATAGCTTCTGTCTTGTGCGTTGTTATCTCGGTCTGGTGAGGAGAGCTGGTGGTTGGAGATTCGTTGCTGGTGGTGTATTTTCCTTTGTCTTATTTACTCCTTCCTATATTTGTATTTATTTTGCCCTGCACATTTATAGTGTATTCCTGAGTGACTGCGGCGTGGTGTATATTTTCCTTTATCCTTGTCTGTGCTAACTGTGGGTATTGGTGAATTACCTCTTCACTGGGTGGTGGGCGGAGGTTTCAGCCTAGGGTTGAAACAGGAGACAGAGTGAGGTTCGAGGCCTGGAGATGCACACCTTCAGTGTAAACTCCAGGTAGAGGGTCAGTCAGGATTTCCCTAGTCTGAGGGAAACTGCAGGGGCCCGGGTCATTAGCTCTCGCTCACCTAGTCTCTCCCTGACACTTTATAACTATTGAGTCTTTACATAAACTTGATGCATTTGTCAATAAAAGTTTAAAAACTTGAAATCATTAAAGTTGTACTTCAGTAACCATAGACACATCTGACTAAAAGCTCTAAAATCATTGAAACAGCAAACTTTATGAAAAACAAAATTTGTGTCAGTCTTAAAACTTTTGACCATGACTGTACACAGTTTCTGCTGTTTGCAATAAACCAATCAAAGAATAACAATTTAAATTGCTCAAAAGAGCTAATATAAGAAGTGGTTTCTTCAAATTCAACACAAAATGTCACTTTGAATGACTACTGCAGTCTCAAGTTTCTTGAGTAGAGCATCCTTTGGCTGTTATAACCTGCTGCACACAAGAGACATAGCCAGACACTAGATTCTGGCAGGATTTCCGAAGAATCTTAAACCCTCATAGGTAATGGCCTCTAGTTCACTAATATTCTTTGGTTTTCATGCTGCAACCGCCTGCTTCAAAAGCTACAAAGCTGACTTTGACAACCACTCCAAAATCTTTCAAGATTCCTTCTGAAACCAAGTCTTGGTGGATTTTGAGACATACTTGGGATCATTGTTCTGTTGGAAAGTTCAATGACGCACAAGCTTCAGCTTCCTCACGGATGGCATGCCTGATTAAATCCATTTTGCCCTGCACACACTACTTGCCTTTTGCAACAGAGGAAGAACTGCAGGAGTTCAACCTCAGTGAGTCACCACCATGCTTCATTGTAGGTAGAGTATGCTTTTCAGCGTATGCTTCATTTTCCGTTCTCTGGACCTATTGCTAATCTATAGGCATAAATACTTCCAGCTTTGCTTCAAAGCTCCAGAGAACAAAATCCCCAAACTTCTATGGCTCATCTATATGGGTTTGAGCATTTTCGAGAGGACTTTTCTTATGTTTTTGGGTCAGTATAGGAGTACATGTTAGAGTAGGACATGGAGACCTTCAGCATTTAGTAGGCCCCTTACTGTGCAGACTGAAACCTTCTGTTGCCATGTTTCTTGCTGCAGGTCTTTTGCAGCACCTTGAGGACTTTTAACCACCTGCTACCTGAAGAATCTGGTAGCAGTGAGTAGTAGCTTCCTCTTTTGGCACCATCCAACTGTATCTCTAAAAACATTCAATGCTTTTGCCATCTCTTTGTATCTTTTTACTTGATTTTTTAAAGCCTCAATGTCTCTTATTATATTTTTGGGCTTCTCTCCTGTCAACTTATATTTATTGGAAGGTCATTGCTTATGAGGAATGTCTAAGATTCCTCAGGAACATAGCCAGACGATGGTGTCTGTCTATGCATCATGTTTGCAGTAGGTCATAACAACCGAAGGCTGCTCCAATAAGTGCTAACAACATTTATCATGAAGGGGATGACTAATTCTCAGACTGCAGTAGTGAATAAAAGTGAAATTTTGGGTTGAATTTGGAGAAACCAATTGTTATATTAGTTGTGTTGAGCTTTGTTTGCATTTTTCTTGTTTCCTTGACTTATTGCAAACAGCAGAAATTTTGTAAATGTTGCTAATAAATCTAATTTTCAATGGGGGTTAAATAAGTTTGATAGCAAATGTATTTATAAAGTATTTCAAAACACTTCCCTACAGACTTATAGCATTAGGAAGTATATAGCCATATTTATTTATTTTTATTGGATCCAGACTTTTATGTGGTATGGCAAATCATCAAATTCAGACATTCAAGCCCAAGACTGTCCAGGTCTAAGGGTATGTTAACACAGTCAGTAAACACTGCGGGTTGGACGCTGTGTACATCCACATCAAACCCGCAGTGCCCAGATGTTACAGCATAGCGGATGGGATTTCAAGAAATCCCATGCCCAATATCCGTGCGCGGACACCTCCGGATTCCCTGCGGAGACAGACATGTGGGACGTCTTTACAGACCGCAGCATGTCTATTTATGTAGCGGAGACGCTCCGTCTCCGCTGCATAAATTACCCATTTACTATCATTAGATTCGGTGAAACCGCATTAACTTTCTAGTCACATGCTTATTAAGTGCAGGAACGTGGCTTACTACTCATGTATACTAATACCTTGTGACACAGCCGAAAGTTCACCTAGCCTGTAGTTCTCACGATGAGCTGAGCTGATTGCTAGAACTGCTGTACACGTGACCACTGGGGGATGAGGTTGTCTCCGGTCACTAGCCAAGTTCTCACAATCCATGCACGTGACCACTGGGGACATCTCTAGTTATCATCTTCAAGCTCCGCTGTGTCTGGATGTCAATCTGAATGGTGGCATAATGCCACTGTTCAGCCAAAGGCACCCAGATGTAGCAGAGCCGGACTTATCGTGGGACAATATGTATATCTTCTCAGCAGACAGGTAAGGATATTGTTACTTTTTTGTTTTAATTCTCTTACAGGAGAATGAGGGCTTTGGTAGAATAGGCGATGCAGTAACTATGCTTTAATTAAGCTCTATTAAAGGAGTCTATGTCAGTATTTCAATTAATTACAGGATTTTATTCTGGCTGTGTCTTTATTTACCATACAACTATAGGATTAGTAATGGATAGGTGTATTATAGACAATTCTCCATTACTAAGCTGTGGGCTTGATGTCACCTGATAATACAAAGGTAACATCAACCCCAAAAATATTACCCACTTGCCACTGCAACAGGGCAAGCGGGAAGAGCCGGGTAAAGGGTCACAATTGGCGCATCTTTGGATGTGCCAATTGCTGGGTGGCTGCAGGTTGCTATTTTTAAGCTGGTGAGGGCCAAAATCAATAAGCCATGCCAGCCTGAGAATACCAAGCCACAGTTGTCGGCTATTTCCTTGGCTGGTTAACAAAAATAGGGGGACCGAACTCTATTTTTTTTGGAGGGGACCCACTATTTTTGCTAACCATCCAAGGTAGCCGACTGCTGCAGCCTGGTATTATCAGGCTGGTAGGGTTCATGGATATTGGATCCTTATCAGCCTGAAATACCAGACCTAGTAGTCTGCTTCACTCTGGCTGGTTAACATATATAGGGGTACTCCACACTATTATTTATTTATTAAAAAGGAGGGGACCTCTCCCTGTGCTTTCCTCCACTTCCTGTGTCATGTACTATGGTTTTACCACAATTAATGAAAGTGTATGGGTAATTTACGCAGCGGAGACTGAGCGTCTCCGCTACATAAAACTGACATGCTGCTGTCTGGAAAGACGCACCACATGTCCCTTTCTGCGGGTTTTCTTACTATGCTGTAACATCTGGCTGCTGTGGGTTGGATGCTGCAGATGTACGCAGCATCCAACCCACAGCGTTTACTGACTGTGGGATCATATATTGGGTGTATCTGCAAACAGGAAATCACCTTTTTTTCCTTCAGAGAAGCCAACTTTCAATTATCTTTATTTCAAGTGACAAAAAAAAACGCATGCAATGAAAAAACACATCAAAAACGCATGTGGAAAAATGCATAATAAACGGATGTAAAAAATCCCCATCGAAAACGCAGGTGACCTGCCAGTGACCACAGATACACGTACTGTATAAGGGGCATGACTAGCTTTAGGTTGTACACATATCCTCTGAATTGTACAGCGATGCGGAATAAGTTTGCACTATATAAAGATTGCTATTCTTATGCAATTGTTTGCTTGTTATTGGATCTTGTCCTGTTTTGGGAATTTCACATCACAAGTTACCCTTCCTCTATTTGGGTGATACTTTACATCACATTTATCTTTGCAGTGAGACACCAGGTCTTTTTCGGGGACACATGACTTTGTTATCGTCTGCACGTTACTACATTTGCTGCTTACATATTCCTAGCTGACCTACATTACATAGAAATACTCACAGTCAGAGATCTTCCAGCTCGGAAGATAATATGGGTCAGTGTTACCCAAAACAAATCCCGTATGTACAGTGGGGCAAAAAAGTATTTAGTCAGTCAGTAATAGTGCAAGTTCCACCACTTAAAAAGATGAGAGGTGTCTGTAATTTACATCATAGGTAGACCTCAACTATGGGAGACAAACTGAGAAAAAAAAATCCAGAAAATCACATTGTCTGTTTTTTTATCATTTTATTTGCATATTATGGTGGCAAATAAGGATTTGGTCAGAAACAAACAATCAAGATTTCTGGCTCTCACAGACCTGTAACTTCTTCTTTAAGAGTCTCCTCTTTCCTCCACTCATTACCTGTAGTAATGGCACCTGTTTAAACTTGTTATCAGTATAAAAAGACACCTGTGCACACCCTCAAACAGTCTGACTCCAAACTCCACTATGGTGAAGACCAAAGAGCTGTCAAAGGACACCAGAAACAAAATTGTAGCCCTGCACCAGGCTGGGAAGACTGAATCTGCAATAGCCAACCAGCTTGGAGTGAAGAAATCAACAGTGGGAGCAATAATTAGAAAATGGAAGACATTCAAGACCACTGATAATCTCCCTCGATCTGGGGCTCCATGCAAAATCCCACCCCGTGGGGTCAGAATGATCACAAGAACGGTGAGCAAAAATCCCAGAACCATGCGGGGGGACCTAGTGAATGAACTGCAGAGAGCTGGGACCAATGTAACAAGGCCTACCATAAGTAACACACTATGCCACCATGGACTCAGATCCTGCAGTGCCAGACGTGTCCCACTGCTTAAGCCAGTACATGTCCGGGCCCGTCTGAAGTTTGCTAGAGAGCATTTGGATGATCCAGAGGAGTTTTGGGAGAATGTCCTATGGTCTGATGAAACCAAACTGGAACTGTTTGGTAGAAACACAACTTGTCGTGTTTGGAGTAAAACGAATACTGAGTTGCATCCATCAAACACCATACCTACTGTAAAGCATGGTGGTGGAAACATCATGCTTTGGGGCTGTTTCTCTGCAAAGGGGCCAGGACGACTGATCCGGGTGCATGAAAGAATGAATGGGGCCATGTATCGTGAGATTTTGAGTGCAAACCTCCTTCCATCAGCAAGGGCATTGAAGATGAAACGTGGCTGGGTCTTTCAACATGACAATGATCCAAAGCACACCGCCAGGGCAACGAAGGAGTGGCTTCGTAAGAAGCATTTCAAGGTCCTGGAGTGGCCTAGCCAGTCTCCAGATCTCAACCCTATAGAAAACCTTTGGAGGGAGTTGAAAGTCCGTGTTGCCAAGCGAAAAGCCAAAAACATCACTGCTCTAGAGGAGATCTGCATGGAGGAATGGGCCAACATGCCAACAACAGTGTGTGGCAACCTTGTGAAGACTTACAGAAAACGTTTGACCTCTGTCATTGCCAACAAAGGATATATTACAAAGTATTGAGATGAAATTTTGTTTCTGACCAAATACTTATTTGCCACCATAATATGCAAATAAAATGATAAAAAAACAGACAATGTGATTTTCTGGATTTTTTTTTCTCAGTTTGTCTCCCATAGTTGAGGTCTACCTATGATGTAAATTACAGACGCCTCTCATCTTTTTAAGTGGTGGAACTTGCACTATTGCTGACTGACTAAATACTTTTTTGCCCCACTGTATGCCATTTTAGTAATAAAGGAGGGATTATTCATGGCTCCATCTCAATCACTTGGCCTTAAAGGGAACCTGACAGATGATAAAAGCTGATCGATCCGCCAGCAGCATGTATCAGGCACTGGCTGCAGGATGTCAGCTCGGGGACCGAGCTCGGGAGACTAGACAAACCCAAATGGATTTTTCCCGCCCACTAACACTGTTTTAATACTTCATGCCTTTTGTCTCTCATACAGAGCGTTTCTGTTTTATGTCTGAGCCTTCATAGAATAATTTTTGTTCTATTATTCAGTCATTTTATGTATAGAAATAAATAGACGTTAAAGGGGTTGTACAAGATATAAAAAAAGACTGCTGTCCTTTAAAAACAGCGCTACACCAGTCCAAAGGTTGTGTTTGCTGTTGCACCTCATCAATATTCACTGTTCAATGTTCCCAGCACGTTTATATTACACTGTAGAAATAATGTCTGGCTTTCTGCATTTTCCTTGGCACAATTGCCTGTTAGGGTCGTAGGGAGCAGGACCCAGGGTGAAGAGCTGACCGCCCTGTGATCTGCAGTCTGAATGAGATGAAACAACCCCTTTAATCAAGAATAGATTATCTGCTTAATTCATCCATGTTGGATAAAATGGGGTATAAGAATAGAAATTTGTTGGCAACTCTCATGATTATAAAACCACCGAGATTGTTTAAGATGTTTATGACACTTTATGTCATAAGTTCTCTACCCACTAAATAGAGGAATAATGATCACTGGCACTCCAAATGCTGCCTGTCTGAAGGTCGCAATGAAGCAATGGTCACACATCCATCCTGACACAGCATTTACAGGGAATCTGTCAATAAGATCAAGCCTCCAAAAGTCATATACAGTGCCTTGCGAAAGTATTCAGCTCCCTGGAACTTTTCAACCTTTTCCCACATATCAAGCTTCTAACATAAAGATACCAAATGTAAATTTTTGGTGAAGAATCAACAACAAGTGGAACACAATTGTGAAGTTGAACGAAATTTATTGGTTATTTTAAATTTTTGTGGAAGTTCAAAAACTGGAAAGTGGGGCGTGCAATATTATTCGGCCCCTTTACTTTCAGTGCAGCAAACTCACTCCAGAAATTCATTGTGGATCTCTGAATGATCCAATGTTGTCCTAAATGCCTAATGATGATAAATATAATCCACCTGTGTGTAATCAAGTCTCCGTATAAATGCACCTGCTCTGTGATAGTCTGAGTTTTCTGTTTGAAGCACAGAGAGCATCATGAAGACCAAGGAACACAACAGGCAGGTCTGTGATACTGTTGTGGAGAAGTTTAAAGCCGGATTTGGATACAAAATGATTTCCAAAACTTTAAACATCCCAAGGAGCACTGTGCAAGCGATCATATTGAAATGGAAGGAGTATCATACCACTGCAAATCTACCAAGACCCGGCCGTCCCGCTAAACTTACATCTCAAAGAAGGAGAAGACTGATCAGAGATGCAGCCAAGAGTCCCATGATCACTCTGGATGAACTGCAGAGATCTACAGCTGAGGTGGGACAGTCTGTCCATAGGACAACAATCGGTCGTTCACTGCACAAATCTGGCCTTTATGGAAGAGTGGCAAGAAGAAAGCCATTTCTCAAAAATATCCATAAAAAGTGTCATTTAAAGCTTGCAACAAGCCACCTGGGAGACACACCAAACATGTGGAAGAAGGTGCTCTGGTCAGATGAAACCAAAATCAAACTTTTTGGCAAAAATGCCAAACGATATGTTTGGCGTAAAGGCAACACAGCTCATCACCCTGAACACACCATCCCCACTGTCAAACATGGTGGTGGCAGCATCATGGTTTGGGCCTGCTTTTCTTCAGCAGGGACAGGGAAGATGGTTAAAATTGATGGGGAGATGGATGGAGCCAAATACAGGACCATTCTTGAAGAAAACCTGTTGGAGTCTGCAAAAGACCTAAGACTTGGATGGAGATTTGTCTTCCAACAAGACAATGATCCCAAACATAAAGCAAAATCTGTAATGGAATGGTTCACAAATAAATGTATCCAGGTGTTAGAATGGCCAAGTCAAAGTCCAGACCTCAATCCAATCGAGAATCTGTGGAAAGAGCTGAAAATTGCTGTTCACAAACGATCCCCATCAAACCTCAGTGAGCTCGAGCTTTTTGCCAAGGAAGAATGGGCAAGAATTTCAGTCTCTCGATGTGCAAAACTGATAGAGACATACCCCAAGCGACTTGCAGCTGTAATCGCAGCAAAAGGTGGCGCAACAAAGTATTAAGTTAATGGGGCCGAATAATATTGCACGCCCCACTTTTCAGTTTTTTAATTTCCACAAAAATTTTAAATAACCAATAAATTTTGTTCAACTTCACAATTGTGTTCCACTTGTTGATTCTTCACCAAAAATTTACATTTGGTATCTTTATGTTTGAAGCATGATATGTGGGAAAAGGTTGAAAAGTTCAAGTGAGCCAAATACTTTTGCAAGGCACTGTAAGGGCATGTGGGTCTTTGAAATATAAATCCATCAACACCTTTATATCTTCCACCTTTTGCTGCATTCCCATGCAATTAGCATTTTAGTGATAAGAGCTTTGGGTGTGACTGAGCACTTAACTAGCCCCTACTTCCCAAGTATGTTCAGCACCAGCCTTTTTAACTTGATTGATAGCTCACTGTCTGTGTGATGTCATGCATCAGGCATAGAAATTAGACAGTGAACTATCAATCAGGTTAAAGAGTATGGTGCTGGGCAGGGAAGCAGACATAGGAGGCAGGGGCTAGTTAAGTGCTGTGTCAATCCCAATGCTAATAAAATGAAAATTTCCCAGGAATGCAGCAACAGATAAAAGATATAAAGGTGATTCTTTTATATTTCAAAGACCTGCATGCACTTATGTGCAGTTTTGGCGTTGGCCTTACTAAAAGATTCTCTTTGATATCTACAGACTAACAGAGATTCCTCCAAGACCGGGGACTTGAATAATTTGAGTTTATTATTTTGCATTGTGGATGGGTGATAAATGCTTGTTGTAGGGTGTACGCCTTTTAGACTATTTGAATTTGGTCTTATGACAGTATGGCCTGGTAGTCTCTGATCATCGCACCATGTTTTCACAATATGGCGTTCCTTGCAGAAATATGAATCAGGACAATCTTTTTACAGATCTGTGGATTATGTTGGCGCTAAGTAATAATAATAATAATAATAATAGTGCAGGAGTCCTTGTGTGATTTGGCAGAATACCAGCAGTGAACAACGGCCATGTCTGTAATGTATCATCCCGTTATTACTATTTCTGTATCCTGCCTGAATAACGTAACACCATAACAACAGAACATGTGACATTGTATTTCCTAATATCTTCCCTCATAGTAAGACCTGATTCACCAGTCAGACCTCCATACAGTACCATGATTCGTGCGTGTCCAAATGATCGCAGTCCTGGGG